>NC_079896.1:15951026-16084133 GCF_024868665.1 Triplophysa rosa | reverse complement strand
TGGACACAAAAAATAATAAATCAATTTAAAAAATGAAAAGAAAAGTTAAAGCTAAGATCAATAATAGCTAAAACGAATTATTTTGTTTTATCAAACCATTCATTCCTGTATTTATTTTCATATTATTACATTTATTCGTTTATATATTTATTTATTTATACATTCATTTATTTATAATTTTTGCAGGTTTAGTCCTCCATACGTGGATACCTGTTACAGATGCAAGTTATTTCATGTCCTGCTTGCAAATGTCTCCTAGTCAATCTGCTTGTTTTATTATCCAATTTAGGTCCAATATAAAAAGGCAAAACTAACGCTTCTGTTATCCGGCGTCATTTCCCTCGCCATAGTAGGAAAAAAATTGCGATCTCTAACAAAGATTGACGTTTGCACATGCACTAGCAGACCTCCATTACACTTTGATTGATCAGCATGTGTTTAACTGATGAAGAGAAGTTAATGCCATTGTTACCGTTTATTGTTTAAAGCCAAAGCTTATGAATACACGTGCACTGAGAGGGGTACCGACCAATCGCAACAGCCTGAGAAGGGAAAGCTCGCTGATATGGTATGGGTGGGACATCTTCAGACACACGCTCTAAGCGGGGAACCAATCACGACAGACCTGGTCAGCTTTACCAATCAGAGAGTTTTGGAAGGAGGGATTTTATATAGACTGGAAGAAATCCAGTCGTTTTGTTAGAAGAGAGACAACGGTGAACAATAGACTTGACATATGTGAAATATAAAGTGTTTTTTGAAACTAGAAACATGAACATCCATTGTTAAACACCCAAAATACATAATCAAATCTTCAAAAACAACAAAACAATGGCTCCTTTAAGATGATACCTTGCAGATATACAGTTTCATTCATGGATTCATGGCCCTGTGAGCTGCATTAAACTTAGATTTACATTTAAGAATTTGACATGAAAATGATGTTATGTTAGATACAGCATAAAGTAATTAAAAGATTTAAAATGATTTATAACAGAGGGGTGCCCTATTTGCCCTGCAGAATCAACCTGCCCCCATATGTACTGTTGCCAGAAACAGTAATGTTCATACATTCAGATACACAGAAGGTGCCGCGAGCAGTTTGGTGAATACACAAGAAAGTGTTTGGCACTGTTTTGAACAACTTCAGTGCAGAAATGTGAAGAGATACACAGCGGAGAGTGTGTGTGTCAGCCGTGTTAGAGTGTTGTGATTGGCCCAAAGCAGTCAGCGCATCATGCATTGTACGTGCTCTTACTGGTAATCCTCATTCTACATGCACACAGCGACTCATACTGGTAATTGGCTGGTAATCTTACAACTCCAATTACTGGCAAATTGGGAGTACTGATTTACCGGAAAGGCTCTGTTAACACATGATCTTTTAACTGCAATTTTCTGTCAATTTACCAGTAAAGACTGAATGTGTAAAAGGGACTATTAAAGATTTAGATTTTTAGATTTAGATTTAGATTCAATTTATTGTCATTGCACATGTACGAAGGTACAAGGCAACGAAATGTGACCTCTGCATTTAACCCATCCAGAGAGTAGTGAACACACGTACCCCCGGAGCAGTGGGCAGCATCACTGCAGCGCCCGGGGAGCAAGTAGGGGTAAGGTGCCTTGCTCAAGGGCACCTCAGTTGTTACCCGCCGGCCCTGGGAATCGAACCGGCAACCTTCTGGTTACGAGTCCAAATAAGACCTTTTTATCTCTGTGTGTGTTTGATGCAGCTCAGAGAAGAAATATGATTGGATGGTTTTGTTCTGTGCTCATCCAAGTACCCACATGCCCAAATGCAATTCAATTGAATGAATAGAACTACACTGACCAAAATTATAAACGCAACACTTTTGTTTTTGCCCCCATTTTTCATGAGCTGAACTCAAAGATCAAAGACCTTTTCTATGTACACAAAAGGCCTATTTCTCTCAAATATTGTTCACAAATCTGTCTAAATCTGTTTTAGTGAGCACTTCTCTGCAGAGATAATCCATCCACCTCACAGGTGTGTCATATCAAGATGCTGATTAGACAGCATGATTATTGCACAGGTGTGCCTTAGGCTGGCCACAACAAAAGGCCACTCTAAAATTGTTTTCAGTTTTATCATACAGCACAATGCCACAGATGTCGCAAGTTTTGATGGAGCGTGTAATTGGCATGCTGACTGCAGGAATGTCCACCAGAGCTGTTGACCGTGAATTTGTTGTTCATTTCTCTACCATAAGCCGTCTCCAAAGGCATTTCAAAGAATTTGACAGTACATCCATCCGGCCTCACAACCGCAGACCACAAGTAACCACACGAGCCCAGGACCTAGACATCCAGCATCGTCACTTCCAAGATTGTCTGAGACCAGCCACCCGGACAGCTGCTGCAACAACAATCGGTTTGCAAACCAAAGAATTTCTCCACAAACTGTCAGAAACAGTCTCAGGGAATCTCATCTGCATGCTCGTCGTCCTCATCGGGGTCTAGACCTAACTGCAGTTCATCGTCGTAACCGACTTGAGTGGGCGCCGTTGTTGTGGATCGAGTGGCCCATGGTGGCGGTGGGGTTATGGTATGGGCAGGCGTATGTTATAGACAATGAACACAGGTACGTTTTATTGATGGCATTTTGAATGCACAGAGAAAACGTGACGAGATCCTGAGGCCCATTGTTGTGCCATTCATCCACGACCATCACCTCATATTGCAGCATGATAATGCACGGCCCCATGTTGCAAGGATCTGTACACAATTCCTGGAAGCTGAAAACATCCCAGTTCTTGCATAGCCAGCATACTCACCGGACATGTCATCCATTGAGCATGTTTGGGATGCTCTGGATTGGCGTATATGACAACGTGTTCCAGTTCCTGCCAACATCCAGCAACTTCGCACAGCCATTGAAGAGGGGTCAACCAACATTCCACAGGCCACATTCAACAACCTAAACAACTCTTTGCGAAGGAGATGTGTTGCACTGCATGAGGCAAATAGTGGTCACACCAGATACTGACTTGTTTTCGGACGCCCGGACCCCCCAATGCAGTGAAACAGCACATTTTGGAGTGGCCTTTTATTGTGGCCAGCCTAAGTCACACCTGTGCAATAATCATGCTGTCTAATCAGCATCTTGATATGCCACACTTGTGAGGTGGATGGATTATCTCGGCAAAGGAGAAGTGCTCACTAACACAGATTTAGACAGATTTGTGAACAATATTTGAGAGAAATAGGCCTTTTGAATACATAGAAAAAGTCTTATATCTTTGAGTTCAGCTCTTGAAAAAATGGGGGCAAAAACAAAAGTGTTGCGTTTATAATTTTGGAAAGTAGTAAAATAACTAAATTGACCATTTATAAGCAGTGAGAAATCGTCTTGGTTACGGATGTAAACTCAGTTCCCTGATGGAGGGAACGAGACATTGTGTCGAGCCGACAGATGGGGTTCGCTCTTGAGAACCTATCAACTTCTGACTAGTTTAGAAAAGGCCAATGAAATTGGCAAATGAAATTTGCATGCCGGACTCCGCCCCCAGATATCAGGGTATAAAAGGGAGATCGCATGCTGCATTCATTCACCTTTTGGTCTGAGGAGCCTGAGCATCCCTCGACCGCTGCGGCCTGCGGCTAGCGTTGTGGCAAGAAGGACACAACGTCTCGTTCCCTCCATCAGGGAACTGAGGTTACATCCGTAACCAAGACGTTCCCTTTCTGTCGGTCTCTCGACGTTGTGTCGAGCCGACAGATGGGGTTCCTATGGAAAACGCCACAGCGCTGTGCCGTGTCACAATCTCTAGCGGAGCGATGCTGACTGGCCTGGGAGAGTCAGAAGTGAGCGCTAGCGCGAAATTGTAACCGTCCAGTGGAGAGGTAGGGGGTCCCAGAGCTTTTGAAGAAAAGGTGGGAAGCCTCTGCCACCGGCCGTCACGGACACGGGCCTTGATTCTCTTACAGCGAGAAGCCGCCCGGCACCGTAAGGGCCACTGGGTAAGCATTATTCCCCCCAGGGGGAAAAACGCTGCAGAGACCACTACCTACCGTAGGGAGGAATTAGTGGAGACACCACATGGTCTCACCATCAGAGGAGAACCCATGGGAAAATGTGCGGACTGAAGGAGTTAACCGTAAGGTGGAAGTCCACCTAGGGAGGTCATGAGTTGCCGAGGTGGGAACCATTCATGAGGATACATCAGACGGAACCGCCCATGGGGGGGGGTTACCACGTCTGGAGCACTAGGTCCAGTTAGAGCTATGTGGTAGATAACTCAACTGTTCCCCGGCCTAAGGGGGCAGGGCTGCTCTGCCCAGCCTTCCCCCAGGAAGGTGCTTAGTGATGGATGGAATGCCTGTTCTTTACCCAGTGGGGAAAGAGGGGAGGTAATATAGCCTAGAGGAAGGGGGAAGGGCTTTCGCAGGCGTACGCCCTACCGGCTGCCGGTCCTACATGTTGCCCTGCAGGACACAAGCTGACACAAGCGTTCCACGCGTAGATATTAGAACCTCGCGAAGGTGTTGGGCGTAGCCCAACCCCCAGCTCTGCAGATGCCTGCAAGAGAGGCGCCCTGAGCCAGTGCCCATGAGAAGTGTGCCCTCACTCCTAACGGGCAGGGGCAATCTTGAGATCGGTATGCCGTAGCGACGGCATCCACGGTCCAGTGCGCCAGCCTCTGTTTGGAGACAGCCCTCCCCTTCTGCTGATCTCCAAAACAGACAAAGAGCTGCTCAGAGATTCTGAAGCTCTGTGTGCGGTCCAAGTAGAGGCGCAGTGCACGTACTGGACACAACACGGATGGGGTTGGGTCTTCCTCCCCGGTGGGGAGCGCCCCCAACTACCGCAGGGGGTGGGCCACTCACGATCTCCTCGTCCCGTCCAGACATGGAGGTTCCAGGGGTCTGCCTGGGATGCCGTAACGTGCCCCTTCCCCTGAGAAAGCAGGTCCTTCGCCAGGGGGAGCGACCAGGGGGAGTTGTTGTCAAGAGCCTTAGCTCCGAGAACCAAGTCCGGTTAGGCCATTAGGGTGTAACTAATACCACTTGATGCTCCTCTTCCCTGGCCTTGCACAAGACCTGTGCAATGAGGCTCACTGGGGGGAAGGCGTACTTCCGCTTACTCTGCGACCAGCTGTGCGCTAGGGTATCCGTGCCGAGGGGTCCCTCGGTCAGGGAGTACCAAAGCAAAAATGGGAGGAGTCCAGGGAGGCAACAGGTCCACCTGCGCCAGGCCGAACTGCTCCCATATGAGCTGGACTGCGCGGGGATGGAGTCGCCACTCTCCGTGAGGCGTTGACTGACGAGAGAGCGCGCCGGCTGTCTGGTTCAGGTCACCTGGGATGTGTGTGGCTCGCAGGGAGCTGATCACCTGCTGACTCCAGAGGAGAAGGCGTTGGCCGAGTCGTGTTAGCTGCCGTGAGCGAATGCCACCCTGACGATTAATAACGCCACGGCAGCTGTGCTGTCCTGACCGGACCAGCATGTGCTTGCCCTGCATGAGAGGTTGCCACCTCTTCAGTGCAAGTAGCACAGCCAACAACTCTAGGCAGTTGATATGCCACCGCAGGGGGGGGCGTCCACCTCCCCGACACTGCTTGCCCATTGCACACGGGACTATTTGCTTCTTTTTAAACGAAAGATGCATTTTTTTATATTTAGTAAGGTGCATGTTTAGATGAAAGGGAGAAAAATAATTGAGAGCAAAACAGTGTCATGGCTCTCTTTAGTGACTGTCTGTGTGCTTTGATTTTTAACAAAAGACCTCTGAGTGAGAAAAGTGCACTGCATTCATATTTCAGCAGAGAACAAAACCTATTCAGTGACTATTTCATTGTGAATTATTTATTTATTTGTTTATTTTTGTGTTTCGGTATGTGCTCCCACACCTTTTAGGTCATACCGCTGACTATTCTGCCTCCATGTGTTTTCCTGTACAAAAGACAGATGAGGTAAAGGAGAGGTACAGCAATGTGGTTACATGCCGCCAAGCACACAAAAACATACTCTGCTGTCTAAAATACTTTTTTGGAATTCAGTATTTCTAAGGGTGTCTTAAAGATGATCTGTTGGTATAATTCCATTGAAATGAGGGTGAGCTATGAGTTGAACCATGAGCCGTGTGTGTATTTTTACAACTTTACAGTATGTAACCGTATTGCCGGAGCACGAACAGTGGGAAATCTCTCTCAAACACTCTCTTTTGCTCTGGGCGTGTATAAAAATTGAGTCAAAAAATCATCAGGTTAACCCAGCGTCTTTGTTATTGCACAAAAACTTCCTTTTATCTGCTGGGCCAATACCTTTCTTCTCCACATGAGTGTGACCCAGCTGGCAAAACCTGGTATATGTTTCGGTGAGGAGTAGTAACCCAAACATTTGGACTACCTTGCTTGAGTTTTAATAACACAGGCTGACTCCCACACTCCTTAAGCCCACCCAGCAAACCCTTGGTGCTTGTAGAGCAACCTGCAAAAGACAGCTTTAAAAGCAATGCGATGAAAATCTGTGGTCCCTATGCTGGGATGCAATTATTGTGTCAAACTACTGGCAGGTACAGCAACAAAAAATCTGGAAAAGTGAAACGACTGAGCTTGTTGTGACATGACACCCACTTAAGCGTGCAGCCACATTAAATAGACGCCTTCTGCATTTGAAGTGTGTTTATTGTTCTGTTTTGATGACAGAAGGGAGTTTATTATCCACTTGCTTTTTGACAGGTAATGAGAGAACAGAATAGGAGTACATTGTCTTGCCCTCACCGATTTGAATGTCAAACTCTGTTATGTGCATTGATGTACTGGAATGTCAACACTGGTCTATCCAACAAACTGGGAAATACAGTAGAAACATGTTTCATGGAACTGTGTTTCAAGTTTGTTTGTGGTATGGGAAATTCTTTATACACCCATAGTATCTGAACCGTCTGTTTAACATGGAATGAAACAAAATGGCACTAAAAGAGTGAATTATTTTACTCTTGCTAGACAATTAACTAGTTTAACCACAGCATTTCTGTAGACAATGCATTAAAAAAAGCAAACAAAGAAAGTCGAAATACAAACCTCTGAAAGCACATCACAAGAGAACATTGATTATGCAGGACTGACAGTCTTGTCCCTGGCATTCACCAGGTCTGTGCTCATCTGCCAACTGTGTCAGAGGCTTTGGCTTTTAGCGATGCCAGTGTGAGGGCAGCCTGTTCCAGTGTAGAAACAGGAGGCATGGCCTTACCCACCCACAGAGCCATCGTGTGTCTGGATGATCCACTGGCATGAATGCACTGCCTTCCAATTGAAATGTATGTTGTGTAGGAATGTTACCCTTATAAGCAGTTCCACTGTTGAGAACATACTGGACATTCTTTTCTTTCAACGTATCTGCACCTGGGAAAATATATTTATTGGCATCAAATCATACCACTGTCTGGGCACATATATAATATAAAAGATATTTTGGATGCCTATGTTGTATATAAAAAGGCATATTTACAAAGTCTAATGAAAGCTGCTTACTTTCTCCAAGTACATGTAAAACGGCATAAAATCTATATTTACCCACCTCACACCCTAGTTAATGCAGCACCCGTGAAGCCTATAACTTGGTAATGATCTGATTTTTTTATTAGATTTTATTATATTTAGTGCTTGAAGTGGGGAAACTGGTTCCAGTACTCTCTTGTACACACTGGCATATGGAAATTATTACCACATTTGAAATTTCTACAATGTAAAACAGTATTTGGACATTCTGGTACAACATTTATTTTTTTACTAAAGGAACCATTTGCCATAAAAAAAGTGAAAGAAAAAGTGAAGGTACGCTAAAGTTTAACCAATCAAATATTTAAACAACTATATTATCAATTTCTTACTAGAAATGCAATCAGAATGGGATGCAAATAATATTTTTATTAAGATAATTAGATTTTAGTTGCTGTTTGTTTTATTTTATGAACCATTGCTACATATAGACCACTTTGGAAGACATAATGCTGGTCCAGTAGAACCTGTTTCGAATTGTTGCAAATTGGACAATACAGATACTTTGATGAAACTAATATAGTAATTGTCTGTAGGTCTGAAATCAAAGACAAGTGTGATAAAATCATATTAAGCAAGTGTGTATATGAAATTTATCAAATAATATTAGCAGTGCCAAATATATAGACTATATAGTATTATAATTGGTTATAATCGGTTTGAAAACAGAAAGAATAATTCATAACAAATTTAAAATATCTTGCCTTTTTCATTTTAGAATTTAACTATGCTATACTCTATTCTTTCTTTCTCTGTTTCTTTCACTAATCCCTGTTAAATGGTGAAAATGTCTCGGAGGAAGAGAAAGCTATGCAGATAAGGAGTAGGGCTGTCACGATTATTAAATAATCGTCTCATCGCGATTGTTTCAGATCATCGCAATTATTGCACATCTCTATAGAAGACACTAGGGGGAGCTGTAGTGCATCTGCATATTGCATATTTTATCATATATATTGTAACTAAAGCATGATAATACTTGTAAAATGTACCACCACAACACAATCACTTAAAAAAAAAACTAAAGCATATACCATAAAAATAACCTGCAGTACAATTTAATATTATTTCAGTGTGAAAAGCAGTCTACCAAAATCTCATTAACATAGAAGTAAACTTTTATTGTAGTCTTGCAAGCGAGAAAAAAACAGACTAGAAGCTTTTCTATGACTGATAGCATTTTAATGGTGGCTTAAATTCACTCCTGATCAATTTATTTAATTTACAAGTATTTGGCAGTTGTATTATTGAGTATGATGACCCAATTTTTTCCTATATATTTCCAAGAAAAATAACATAGTCTTTATATTCAGAACAATATGTTCGTTTCAAAGCTGAATAAAAGATGTATGAGAATTAAAAGTCAAAGCTCTAAAACAGACAATTAATCGCCATAATCGCAATGATTTATTAGACAATTAATCGTCAGCCAAATTTCATAATCGTGACAGCCCTAGTAAGGAGCTTTTTGTGCTTGGAGGAGTTCTCAGTGCAGTGCTCAGGAAAAAGGAGAAGCCAATGGCACATAGTTTGGTTTCAATGTGACTGTGCCTATATGCACACACCCTCTGTTCTACTACACTTCCAACAGTTTCTCACTGGTGGAGAAGGAAGGATCTTTAAATTTGGAACCTCTGACTGTGACATAATATTTGTCTCTTGGTCCTTGGCTCCTTAAAATGATGCCACTCCAGTGACTCCACTTCTCCGTGTAATAGGTTTCCACTTAATTAATTCTCTCCTTGTTAAATTGTCTCTAAATTTTCTTCAGTAAACCCACCAGCAACCCAACTTGCCCCACCACCCCCCTCTTGGTGCTTGATGATGAAAGCTCTAGTAGGAGTAGGAACGGCTGCAGGCTTTAGACAGGATCTTCCATTAGGCATGTTAAATACGAGAAGACAGGAGGACTGAGTGAAAAGAGACCAAATAATAAAGCTTTCCCTCCCAAAGTCTTCGAACCTCAGTCACAGTTGTGGGCCCACGGTTCTGTAAACCCCAAAAATAATGAATGCAATGGAGTGTTAACATTAATCACCTAGAATCATGAACAGTTCAAAATGGAAAATCTGTGTAATGGATTTAAACAACTGAGAAAATGTTAACTGACTTAGAGTACTACATTGTCATCAGTAGCTGCTGCAATCCGTAACTTTTTTGTTAAAAATAAACAAAAATCAGTGATTGAGCGAGTACCTAAACGATCTGTGTTCTTGCCTTCCCTTGATTCGCAACAGTACGCTTATAAAAATGAGCTATCATCTCCTCTTGAGCAGTAAAGGGTTTGACACATTTTAACCCATGTTAAAGTTTATAAAATAACTTGCCATTTTATGTTTTAATCAGAGGTGGCAATAAAGAAGCAAAAGTTATGGACTGTATATTTAATGAACAAAAAGATAGGCAGACACTTTGTAGACCTTCAGGAGTTGTTTGGATTCTGTAGAAATCTGATGATGAGCTTTGCAAATGTAAATTCCGCATGGGCCTATGATGAGCAATGTTCCCGACTGCCTGGTACCTACACAGTCTGGAGATCTAGATGACCAGAAACCTTGTTTAAATGTTTCAAGTGCTGTCCACCGCAACACATTTGACCTGGCATTTGACCCCATGTGTGTTTTGTTGGGCTGCAGTTGTCACACAGGACAATAGGGGGACAACAGGGTCAGGACAAGGTGACTGTTTGCAGGCCTTGAGGCACAGATGCCACCCCTCACCCCATCCACCCATCACTTTAGTTGGGTAAATCCAAATCACTCAACTGTGTCTTCTGCCCCCCTCCTTCTCAAAACCTCAATCTCCTGCAAGTGCTACTAACAATATCTGATACCATCAGATAACTGCTGGAAGTGAAGAAGTGGGTGGAGAAATCATTCTCCACCGCCAAGAAGATGTCACCACCATCTTTGTTGGAACTGTCACGTTAGAGTGGTTTGTACTCCCCTCGTATTGGAAAAACCAACAAACATTGTTCGGCAAATAAAACATGCCACCAATATCAGATCTCATCGCCATCCTGAAAATGATTGCTGGATGAAGTATGTCATAGACGAGATTGCCAATGTATGTATGTGTGTTTCCAGTTCCATCAACACAGTGTATTTAAGAATCAAATTATAATCAGGAACAAAAAAAAGAAAGGTTCACACAGATAGATTCACATCTAACATTATGGGTAATTTAAGCCTGAAGATGCATAACCATTTCACAACAGTTCAAACAAAACATAAAAGATTTTAATGAGTGTCAGAGGGCAAAGAAAAGATCTGATAATCTCAATGAGATGAGAGAAGAAACCTTAAATGGATATTAATATCAAATCAGGACTTGAGTAGTGGGAGCAGTGTTGCGCGAAATGTCCAATCTGAGGATATCAGGCCTGTTTCTGCGCTGGCACTAATGTGAGCTGACCTCTCCTAGCCCTCTGTTAGGATCTGGAATGGCTTCGATTAATAATGGAGAAACGGTGCGGTTTAAGACGGCTATCTCTGTGGTATAACTTGGAGATGTCCCCCTGCGTCAGTTACCCCGAAAGTATAGCCGTCCTGCAACCTCAGAGGACAGAATCTATAATTAATGAGAGATCAAAAAGGAAGAGGGACACTATGTAGGTTGTATGATTTAAATGCTGGATTGTGCCAAAAGATTCTCAATGGTTTTGATCAGAGAATGGGGGAAATGTTAGGAAAAACCTGCAAGGAGCTTTACATAAAAATTGTAATCATAAAGTAATGCACAAAGTTCAAATAAACCATAAAGTTAATTTTCAAAAACATTTTCTGAGGTCTAATCTATATAGCACTATAATACCCTGTGATCCAACTATGGTAATGACTAAAATTAAGCTATAGGTCAAAGGATAAGAGTCCGGTTAACTGGTTTGTGCACTTTTCAAAGTTTCATCAGATCTCTCTTAATAGGATATGACTCAGTCTGTAGTCAAAATATTAATTCTGTCTCGTGACAATATTAAGAACTTTGAGAGTGAGCGCACTGGAGACTGGAGAGCAGGGCCGTTTCTAGCTGTTGGGGGGCCCTATGCGAGATACTATTTGGGGGCCCCTACTTTTTCAAACTCTGAGGTAGAGATTCATAACTTTTTCATATATTCTGTGACGAGATTTTTTCTGTGTTTATCTCCACATTATACTAGTTAATTAATAAAAATGAATGTAAATGAGTGATGAGCACCATATGATATGAAGGGAATATGTTTGCATATATCTTGCAGTGCATTACAAAGTGGACAACTAGCAGTCCTATGCAGTACAGGACACTTTAAATGTACAGGTTTGTTCAAATTAGTAAACTACATTGTCACAATATATATTCTAATAAATTTGGCAAGGGGAATTCAACTAAGTCAGCAGATTTGTCCAGTAACCAAACCACAGGAAATAAAAATACAATAGAGCAAACAATTGGATAACATTTCATAGCACAGTGATCATTTAAAATTCATAGTGCTATATGAATAATCCACTGCTATACTGCTACTACTACTACTAAAAGTAACAATAATCAGTCTGATAATAACTTGTTTTATATATAAAATAGTAGCGCAGGTCTATGCTTGAGACACATTTATTTGAGCCTTTTTGTAAAGCAAACTCTGGATAAAGCTGACTTTATTTACATACAAACAAACAATCATAGCCTGTTAGCTGAGATAGCTCACATTTATCTGAGGCTAGCTGAGCTAGCCAGCATGACAAAAGTAGCAAACTAACTTGTTCAAAAGTTGGCATTATGTGTCCCCCTCCACCCACATCAAATGCCTTACCTTTATCCTGTGATCGTTTTTCTTCATCGGTTTTCTTCTTTTTGCGTTTCTCTGCACCAGACGCATAAGTACGTTTCGATAACATTGTAATTAGCGTTTACCGTTATTCTCATCACTTCAGTGGAAGGTGGGCGGCTGTCAATCATTCCGTCAGACCTGTCGGCAGACGTCACTTACCACGTGACAGCCCAGCCCAAAGGTGATTTTGACCTGATTACCCCATGAACACTTACATGCTTTGCAAATGAATGCATAATGAATGCATGCAATACATGCAAATAAAGACAGGTACTTTTAATTCTCCAAAATAATAAATAAAATATGAGGCTGAACTTGCAGTTTGGGGGCCCCCTGGTGGCTGTGGGGCCCTATGCAGCCGCATTGTCCGCATATAGCAAGAAACGGCTCTGCTGGAGAATGAGAATACTACTTGATAGTCATCAAGTTTGCACCACGAGAAACTGGAATACTACAATCCTGAGTGAGTTACGCTTTGGGGCTTAACCCGACTGCCATTTTATTGATTACGCTTCAGACATTCTTGCTAAAGAAGCCTTTCAGTGCATCTGACTCTCTTTTAAGAAGTCAGTGGGCATTGAATATTCACCTTACACTACAAACACGACACACACACACTCACGCATGTTCAGATAATTCACATAATACGCTCTGGAATCCTGCATTTACAAACACAAACCCTAAATGGTTTTTGTGCAAAGTGTATTGAATATTGCTTGATTAATTATATTTGATGTGTGCAAAATATTATGATTGTGTGATGTAGAGCTGTGTGATACATTTGATATATATATTGAAGTTGAGTTCCTATATCGTTGAAAAGTATACGTATTGACTATTGATGAACTGTGAATTATCTGCGGAATTGATTATTTGTTATATTTTGTTATGTTATTTGATGGCTTGAGTCCATATATCGAAAAGATAAAGAATATTCAGACTACTAAACCAGTGCTTGTCACGGTCCCACCGTCTTGTTTATGAAATGCTAGTCGTGTGGCGGGATCGGGGCAGAGTCCTTAGGTTTTATGTGAGTGGGTGGGGTTCCACGTGGGACTTCCACCTCGCTGTCGATCACGCCGGAGGGCCTCGACCTGACTGCCGCTGCCCGGGGGGACTCTGTACCATCCGGCTTGTGCTCCACGGTCCCCGTTCACTCTGGTGGCGCCGGTAGTGGGCGGGGAGGGGGGATCCGGGTATGACGTCGGCTGACTCCTCCGCTGCAGAACTCCCTCCGGTCCCCAGGGATTCGCCAAGGTCGGCTATGGATCCGATGGTGCGGAGAAGGAGGGAGAGGCGCCGCGGAGGAGCGTCCACGCCGGTGCAGCCGGCATCCAGTCCGGTGTGGCCAGCGTCCAGTCCGGTGCGGCCAACGTCCAGTCCAGTGCAGCCGGCGTCCGGTCCGGTGATCCAGCCGGCGTCCGGTCCGGTGATCCAGCCGGCGTCCGGTCCGGGGATCCAGTCGGCGTCCGGTCCGGCGATCCAGCCGGCGTCCAGTCCGGCGCCCCAGCCGGCCGCCCAGCCGGTACAGCAGCCGGCATCAAGCCCTGTCCAGCCGGCCTTCCAGCCGGTCCCCAGTCTGGCGGCCAGGTCGGCCCCTGGGAAACTCCCAGGGCCAAAGACTGTCCCCCCCAGGACTCCGCATCCTCGAGCGCAGCCGGGGACTGGGACTATTCCCCCTAACCCTTTTGTTTTACCCCCCTTGAACTCTTGTTTTACCCCACCCCCCCTCCCATGTTTGTTATTTTTATTATCTCACCCCAATCCTGTGGTCTTGTTGTCCTGTCTGCCCCTTGTCTTGTTCACAATGTTTGTCTGGTTTTTGTCTTTGGTCCAGTCTGTCAGGTCTTGTTAGTCACCCCTTGGTGAACACCTGGAGGTGTTCATTAAGGGGGGGGGGCTCTGTCACGGTCCCACCGTCTTGTTTATGAAATGCTAGTTGTGTGGCGGGATCGGGGCAGAGTCCTTAGGTTTTATGTGAGAAAACCATGAGTTGTTTGTTTTTACCTCTCATGTGTTTTCTCGTGTCTTGTCATTGGCCCCGCCCCTCTCATCTCATGTATTGCCTTCCTCCCGTGTCTAATGTTTCCCACCTGCCCTGTGTAATTATCCCTTGTTTGTCTTTCCCTATATGATACCCTCATGTTTCATTGTCCTGTGTCGGTCATTACGTGTGTGTGTGTGTATTGTATCTCGTGTGTTTCATGCTCGTGCTTCCCGTTGGTAATTCCTCTGTGCTTGTGTCTTCGTGGATGTATCGCCCTTGTCAAAGTAAGTCTAGTTTAGTGTTAGTCTATTGTAATCTTGTCCAGTGTTGTATTAGTCTGTTTATTTAGTTAGTGTATTCAGTCTTTGTTCCTGTGGTTCCCGTTCATCGTGTCTTGTTTTCCCCATCGTGGGTTTTTGTTTTATGGTAGTAGTACTCAGTTTAGTTTTTCCCCATTGTGGGTGTTTTGGTTTCCATTTTTTGTCAATAAAGTGTTTTGTTAACCCCTTCATTGGCTGCCTGCATTTAAGTTCTTCTCCTCGCCACCAACTGTGACAGTGCTGGTATTACTGGTTATGTTTAGTGTATTTGTGGTATTGTTCTGTGGAAAGCGATCGCTAACCGGGCTTAAAAAACAGATCGCTACGTCACATACTTCTGAAGGCAATACAAATACAGCATCCAACATTAGACTACAACATTAAGATCAAAGCGATAGTTCACCCTAAAAATAAAATGTGCACTTTATTTACTCACCCCCAGGCCATCCGAGATGTAGGTGACATTTTTTCTTAAGCAGACAATAAAGGAGATTTGTATGTAAATCGATAGCCCTCTGTGCTTCATAAAATGGATGTGATTGGCTGCCAACACAAACGTAATCCCCTTGACTCCTGGTGACATATGGAGGTCCTGTAAAGAGAATCGATCGGTTATTGCAATAACTTGAATGTTATTTTTAAAAATATTACCACTAATCTACAGCTTCTGCCTAACGTCCTGATCGCCTTCTTCTTCTTGTGCAAGTTGGTGGTAGATGGCCAATCAGCTGCGGGTGCATTTAGCAGTGTTGATCGACGTTCCGTCACATAAATGCACCGACATTTGGTTGGCCATCCCGTTGGCGTCCCTCCAGGACCGATATTGGAAACGTCTTGGTTACGGATGTAACCTCGGTTTCCTGATGGAGGGAACGAGACGTTGTGTCGAACCGACAGAATGGGGTTTGTCTTGAGAACCTATCATCTTCTGAGTATTTAGAAAAGGCCAATGAAAATTGGCGAATGAAATTTGCATTGCTCATGCTCATTCATTCACCTTTGGTCTGAGGAGCCTAAAGCATCCTCCCCCGACCGCTGGGGTGGGCGGCCAGTGTTGTGGCATGAGGGACACAACGTCTCGTTCCCTCCATCAGGGAACCGAGGTTACATCCGTAACCAAGACGTTCCCTTTCTGTCGGTCTCTCGACATTGTGTCAAACCGACAGAATGGGGTTCGTATGGAAAACGCCACAGCACTGATCCACGTCACAATCTCTGCGGAGCGACGTTGACTGGCCTGGGCGAGTCAGACGAACACGCTAACGCGAAATTATGACCTTCCAGTGGAGAGGAAGGGGGACCCAGAGCTTTCCACAAAAAGTTGGGAAGCCCCCTAACGCCGGCCGTCATGGGCGGAGGCCTAATTCTCTAAATGGCGAGAAGCCGCCCGGCACCGTACGGGCCACTGGGTAAGCATTATTCCCCCTGGGGGAAAAACGCTACAGAGGCCACTACCTACCGTAGGGAGGAATTAGTGGAGACACCACATGGTCTCACCATCAGGGGAGAACTCATGGGAAGAAGTGCGGACAGGAGTAACCGCAAGGTGGGAGACCACCTGGGGAGGTCATGGGTTGCCAAGGTAGGAACCATTCATGAGGATACTTTAGACGGAACAGCCCACGGAGGGGGTGTTACCACGTCTGGAGCACTAGGTCTGGTTAGAGCTATGTGGGAGATAACTCAACTGTTCCCCGGCCTAAGGGGGCAGGGCTGCTCTGCCCAGCAGGGAGGGTGGGAGGGAGGGAGCTCCTAGGAATCGTCGGGGTCGGATGCCAAGAGGTCGCCCTCCGATGCTACGATCGACATCTCATCTTCGTCACGCACTTCCGAGTACGTGGCGGAGGAACAAGACGGGGTAGGACTGTCTTTTAAGGAATGGTCAGACGAGCGAGATGGGGCGTGAACGGTCCGTGAGCCTGTGGCTGGCGGTCTAACGTTCACGGTGATCCCCATATCACCCCCGGTGTTAACAGAAACGGGCGGCAGGGCCGTAGTCACTGCCGTCACGGATCGGGTAACAGACGAGGTGATGGCTTTACCCATAAAGAATACCACCACCCGTGACCGCAACGTCTGGATAGGCATCTTCCCGCAGTGCGGGCAAGACGTATCCACGAAGGCTGCCTCAGCGTGCCGGAGACCCAAACACCTGAGACAGACATCGTGTCCATCCCCTTCCTCAATGAGCGCGTCGCACCCAAGAGAACAGCGGGACATGCCACGCTGGAGAAATTTGCTCTTTTAGAAAAAAGGAAATATTGCTCAGACACTTCTGGAACTGACGAGACGCCCAGGGGAAAGTCGCTGCAGGATGGGACCGTCTGCTGCACCACGTCGTAGATTCCAGCAGGATAGGACCAGCGAAGATCTGGAAGATCAGCGAAGATCTGGAAGTGCTCATCAGATGCTTAGGCTCTGAAGAACAAAAGGTGAATGAATGAGCACGCCGGCTTTCCTCTTATACCCGGACATCCGTGGAGGAGCCCGGCATGCAAATTTCATTCGCCAATATTCATTTGCCTTTTCTAAATACTCAGAAGATTATAGGTTCTCAAGACAAACCCCATTCTGTCGGTTCGACACAACGTCGAGAGACCGACAGAAAGGGAACACCTGGTTTAGTGCATGGCTCCAATATACTTTTTGTAGATATTTTGGTGATGCATCAGTGCCACTGCCAACTATTTTCTTTAGGAAAACAGTGAATAATTTATTTATTACATTTATTTATGTGTGGAACATTTCCTGCTGCCAGCTGGTGGCGCTATGACTAAGTTAATACTGACATGAATAAGTCTTAAGGCCAGGACTCTTATCAAACATGTGAAGTTTGGGGCAGGTCTGACATTGTATGCCTGAGTTACAGTAGCTTCCTGTTTCATGGCAAAAACAAATTATTTCAATAGGGCCTTTACCCCTAATAAGAAGAATAATCCTTAAGAGAACAAGAGGGCCCTGCACCATTAGTGGCTTGGGCCCTATAATAACAAGTTGTACCCCTGTACCGGGGGAACGTAGGGTACTCACACAACCATGGCAGGTTAACCCTGGTAAACTGAATAATGAAAAACTGGATACACAATATCAGTGATTTCAGGGCAAAGCACCTGTGTAGGAGTGTCACCAGGACTGCAATAACTGAATAGAATATGTGCCAAGTAAACAGTGGCAATTTGACTATTCTTTCACAATTATTTAGTATTATTTGGCAATTTAACATCACATACTGTATATCTGTCCTTTAATACAACAACGTTACAGTGAATTGATATGCACTGCCAAAGAGGAGTCAAAAAAAGTTTGTAAAAGAGAGTTGCATCTCATGCATATCAATTGTTCGCCATTACTTTATCATTTTATCTATTCACTAATCATTTGCAATTTAACATCACATATGTCTTTAATTCAATCTTCCAGCAAATTTGCAGTGAAATATGATGCACTGTCTAGGAGTATGAAAAAGGTAGCAAAAAAATGCTTTTTTTATTTAATGTTCCAAACCAGTAACAAGTGTACCAATTTTCATGACTTTTCGAGTATTCCAATTGTATCAGAATACATTTAGTGCCTAGGTGATGCCCTGCACCATTTGGTTCTTCAGCCCTAATAATCCTTAAGACAACAATAGGGCCATGCGCCAATCATGGTTTGGGACTTAATAATAATAATGATAATAACAATAACAATAAAAGCCAGGAAAACAATAAATAGGGCTCTGCACCTACAGGGTGAGGCCTCTGGCCTGCACCTCGGTGCTCGGGCCCTAATAAATGGAGCAACACTTCTTGTGAATTAGATCTGTCATTGCTCCACACCACATGTATCTGTATGTATGTATGAAATTGCCAATGTTTTAATATAGCTCTTTATTTGTGATACAGACCACAAAATTAGTTCGCTGTTTAAGGAGCATATTTAGAATTTACAAAAATATTTAGAATTATGTAAGCCTTATTATTTTTCATATTGTGCAAACTAATTTATTTGTGTCTTTGTGTGCTTTTGTAAGTTTTCACTTTTGCCCTTTACTTCCTGTGACTTTATGAGGAAAGATTGTTGTCCGATAGAGGTGTTGATCAAACATGTCTAGACCTAAGTGTATACTCGGGTGTCTTCTTTCAAGCCTGAAAGCATGTCATACTCTAAACAGGCTTATCTTATTTCTCTTTTCTTCATTGTGAGCTCCCTTAGGGGTCACATGCTTGCACAGGAGTCTGCCATAGCTTTTCTCATGATAAACTGTTACTTAGATCAAGCGAAAATGAGTCTAGATATTAAACGCAGACCTTTTTAAGACTATTTACTTTAGGAGATATTCCGATAAGCTAGTAATGTTGTTAGAAAATAGATTCCGTACCTCACTTAGTATGAGGAAAATTTAAAAAGAATTTTAGTTGGTTCACTTGGACTGTGTCATTACGTTCTGACAATGTCACTTGAAACATGCTTAATTTATAAAAGGTTATGAAGTTACACAATATTTTGATAAAATTGTTGTGGTTTGTAGTGAGAAAACCATTTTAAGAGTTATTTGTGTACTCCACGGTCCTTTAAACTTGTAGGCTGTTAAAACTTTAGTCAACTCCCTTTTGATCATTGAAGACAAGTAAAAACAAGAAACATCCTCTTCTGTGGTCTCATCAAATTCAGTTTGTATCTGCCTAAGTCCAAACACAGTGGTGGACTTGTCAACTGGAGAACCGGGAGTTTTCCTGGTGCTCCGCTGCTCAATGTGGGCCGGCCCACTGTTATAATATAAAGAAATAATATTATTAATTTCTTTTGCCCACTTGTTATAGTTGTGATTTCTGTGCCCTAGCCGCAGTGGTTATAGCGCTCGTCAATGTCAAAAGGTTGACCAATCAAACAGGGTTTACAGAATTCTATCCAATCAAATTACAGAGGCCAAGCAGAATTTAAGCCAATCAAACTGAAGAAGACAGACGTTTCAGCCAATTAAATTGAAGAAGACCGAACTTTGGCAGGCGGGCACTAACAGAAACCAAGTGCAAATTCAGTTGTGAGATGTGGCAAGGCAAACATAACAAAGCCAACTGTTAACAATAAAATGATAAATGGTAAAATTTTAGAGATGCAAACTACTTAACTTTTGTGAATTCTGCAGTTTTAAATCAGAATCAGAATCAGAAGAGCTTTATTGCCAAGTGTGCTTGCACACACAAGGAATTTTCTTTGGTGTTGGAAGCTTCTAATACAGACATTCAACACAATGACAATACAATATAATACAATTTACAGTCTAAAAGATTATAAATTGTGCATATATAAAATAAAGACTATTTTACAGAAAATGGGGATAATAGCATATAAGCGACATTTTACAGGGTAGTATATAGTAAAATATACATATTAACAGATTATATGTACACTTGTGCAAATGGATATTTTAGTAAGTAGAGGTAGTGTTATATAGGCCTACATGTAGGGCTGCCACTAACGGTTATTTTAATTGTCGACTAATCTAACGATTATTTTTTCGATTAGTCGGCTAATCTAACGATTATTATTATTTTTTAATCTAATAAAGATTTTTTTTATTAGTCTTTTGGCAAACTTTGCAAATAAACAATACGTTCTAGTATTTTCTTACATTATAAAGCAAATCATACTTTTTACTCCACTACATTTTATGAATAAATATTGTCGTTTTAACATTTTAATCCGTGTTTACATTAAAATCACCATCTTCTTTTAATCAAGTAGTTTTAATTTTAAAAGTAAAAAAATACTGATTTTTTATGTACTTAAGTACTGTATTAAAGGTAAAAAAATGTTTTATTGCACTTATGCTTTTTGTTGTCCTTATGTTGTTCCAATTGCTTCCATTGTTTCCCTCATCTGTAGGTCGCTTTGGATAAAAGCGTCTGCTAAATGACTAAATGTAAATGTAAAAACATTAAGAAATGTGTATATGAAATACTAGTGCATGATATATGCTCTGTATTTTTTTCCTCCAAGTAATATCCGACTCTATTTTCAGTCTCATAATATAATTGAGTAAAAGTAAAATACTACTATCTGTCTCTGTTTATTGTACAAAACTATCACCGTATAAAAGACTCTAATGCAGAGTGGCGT
Source organism: Triplophysa rosa (assembly GCF_024868665.1). NCBI lineage: Eukaryota > Metazoa > Chordata > Actinopteri > Cypriniformes > Nemacheilidae > Triplophysa > Triplophysa rosa. Next base: position 16,063,394 of record NC_079896.1, on the reverse strand, counting down.
TAAAGCGAGCCCGCGCAGCAGGAACTCAGAATGATGCGCTTAATGCATTCGCTTCGTTATTTACAGTTATGCGCATACCGGACGCACAATGATGCGCTTAAAGCAAATACTCCTTCTGAAGTCCCGGGGATCATTTTGCTCCCCAAAGTAAATAATAGTTAGAACACAACGAGAAGAGATGATATGTTACATGTTTAACACATAGTGCGTTGCATCAATCCGACAGTATACAGTTAAATCAGAGGTTTAAAAAGAGTTATTTCGTATGAAGACGCAACATATTCAGACCGCTTCAAGTGCTTCTAATAAGCTAAGCTACACTCAGCTAGTAACGTTAAATCACAGTCTCTAGCAAAACACATTTTAAACAAAACCATAGACTATCATCTTGTCATTATGAAGAATAATGAAAACATTGGAAGCTACAAGAGTAGCGTCCTGACCGTCACCGTACACACGCATGCTGACTGGAGATTGACAGACAGCACCAGCGGAGGTCAGAGTTTCTTAATTATGCTATATTGGTTTATTCCTCGCATAAAGCTATCGAATGACATAAAAAGTGCATTGGTGGTTTCATGATAGTCAGTCCTTTTTGAAGCTTAAGAGTAATTTATGCAGGGTCACAATCTGCAAAGGTTCACATACACTAACTTACACAAGTACAATAGCGTTAATGTAAATCATTAATGTAAAGCGTAGTTTTACATTACAAAAAAGTAATTTATTATGAAAGTCTACATCTACGTTCCCCTCTCCGTCCGTTTGTGATTGCATGTCCATGCTGTGATGATCGCATTCCGGGGGTAACGTTAGGGGGGATTCCTCCGTCCATTCACTAACTTACTGCGTCCGAGGCTCTCGATCGCTTTTTATCGGGTGAATTATACTTTCTCTTGTTCTGCTGATTAATTTACACACGCCCAGGAACAGAAACTGCTATTACAGCAGATAAACGTAAATAATACGAAGCGTCGACGCATTTCACGCACGTCGTTGCAGCACTGTATACATGTATACATAAGATGTAGATATAATAAGGCAATATAGTGCACACTATAGGAGTAGTGGAAGTGGAATATTGCTCTTAAGGAGCAGTTATCTGTTTAGGAGGGAGATTGCCTGGGGGAAGAAGCTGCTTCTGTGTCTGGAAGTCCTGGTGTTTGGTGCTCTAAAGCGCCGGCCAGAGGGCAGCAGATCAAAAAGTTTGTGTGCTGGGTGTGTGGAGTCAATGATGATTTTTCTTGCCCTGTTTTCCACTCTGGAATCGTACAGGTCCTGAAGTGTGGGCAGAGGAGCACCAATAATTTTCTCAGCACTACGAACTGTCCGTTGTAGTCTTCGTAGGTCTGATTTGGTGGCCGAGCCATACCAAACAGTAATTGAAGTGCACAGAACAGATTCGATGACCACTGAGTAGAACTGGGTCAGTAGCTCCTGTGGTAGGTTGAACTTCCTCAATTGACGGAGGAAGTATAACCTCTGCTGGGCCTTCTTTACAATGGAGTCTATGTGGGACTCCCACTTCAGGTCCTGAGAGATGGTGGAGCCCAGGAACCTGAATGACTCCACAGTATCCACAGTGCTGTCCAGGATGGTGAGGGGAGGAAGTGATGGAGGGTTCCTTCTGAAATCCACTATCATCTCCATTGTCTTGAATGCATTCAGCTCTAGGATGTTTTGACTACACCAGGCAGCCAGCTGAGCAAACTCCTTTCTGTAAGCAGATTCATCACCGTCTTGAATAAGGCCAATGACTGTGGTGTCATCTGCAAACTTCAGGAGTTTGACAGAAGGGTCTGTAGAGGTGCATTCGTTTGTGTAGAGTGAAAATAGCAGTGGAGAAAGAACACATCCTTGAGGAGCTCCGGTGCTGATGGTACATGTGCTGGATTTAAATTTTCCCAACCTCACTAGCTGCTGCCTGTTCGACAGGAAGTTAATAATCCACTGACAGGTGGAGGTTGGCACAGAGAGCTGGGTAAGCTTGGGCAGGAGGAGGTCTGGGATTATGGTGTTGAAGGCCGAGCTGAAGTCTACAAACAGGATCCTGACGAAAGTCCCTGGTCTGTCTAGGTGTTGTAGGATGTAATGCAGTCCCATATTTACTGCATCGTCCACAGACCTGTTTGCTCGGTAAGCAAACTGGAGGGGATCAAGAAGTGGTCTGGTGATGTCCTTCAGGTGGGCCAGTACAAGTCTCTAAAATGACATCATGACCACAGATGTTAAAGCAACAGGCCTGTAGTCATTAAGTCCAGAAATTTTGGGTTTCTTCTGTACAGGGATGATGGTGGAGCGTTTGAAGCATGAAGGGACTTCACACTGCTCCAAAGATCTGTTAAAAAAAATTGTGAAGATGGGCGACAGCTGCTCCGAACAGACTTTCAGGCAGGAGGGTGAGACATTGTCTGGGCCTGGTGCTTTTCTGATCTTTTGTTTGCGGAAAAGCTGGCAAACATCCTCTTCGCAGATCTTAAGTGCAGGTTGAGTGTCAAGAGGAGGTGTTAATGGTATAGCAGAGATAGGGTCAGGGCGGGTGTGAAGGGTGAGACTCTGCATTTCAAAACGACAGTAGAAGTCGTTCAGGTCGTCAGCCAGTCGTTGATTACCCAAAGACTGAGGGGATGATGGCTTGTAGTTGGTAATGTCTTTCAGGCCTTTCCACACTGATGCAGGGTCGTTGGCTGAAAACTGGTTCTTCAGCTTTTCAGAGTAGCTTCTCTTAGCTGCTCTTATCTCCTTTGTCAGTGTGTTTTTGGCCTGATTATACAAGACTTTGTCCCCACTTCTGTAAGCAACTTCTTTGGCCTGACGAAGCTGTCTCAGTTTCATTGTAAACCATGGTTTGTCATTGTTGTATGTTAAGTGAGTCCTGGTGGGAATACACATGTCCTCACAGAAGCTGATGTAGGAAGTCACTGTGTCAGTTAACTCATCCAGATCAGTGGCTGCAGCTTCAAAGACACTCCAATCCGTGCAGTCGAAACAGGCTTGTAAGGCCCGCTCTGTTTCGCTGCTCCATCTCTTTGCTGTTCTTGCTACAGGCTTGGCAGATTTAAGCTTCTGTCTGTAGGTCGGAAGAAGATGAACCAGGCAATGATCAGAGAGACCCAGCGCTGCTCTGGGAACAGAGTGGTATGCATCCCGTATTGTGGTGTAACAGTGATCCAGAATGTTGCTGTCTCTGGTGGGGCATGTGATATGCTGTCTGTATTTTGGCAACTCACGGGAGAGGTTTGCTCTGTTAAAGTCCCCAATAATAACAATAAGAGAATCCGGGTGTTGCTGCTCCGTGTCAGTGATGTAATCCGCCAGCTGTTGCAGCGCCCTGCTCGCACAAGCATGTGGAGGAATGTAAACATTCACGAGAATAAACGAGGAAAACTCGCGTGGCGAATAAAAAGGTTTGCAGTTGATAGAGAACGCTTCTAAGTACGAAAAGCACATCTTCGTCAGTGTTGTTATATCTCTGCACCAACCTTCATTTATATAAAAACATAATCCACCACCACGCGTCTTCCCTGTTGACGCGGCAATGCGATCCGCTCTGAACAGCTGAAAACCCGGCAGATGTAACGCGCTGTCCGGTATGGTGTCATGAGCCATGTTTCTGTGAAACACAGCGCAGCGGAGTTGGAAAAATCTTTGTTTGTCCTGGTGAGTTAGAGTATTTCGTCCGTTTTGTTGGTAAGGGAGCGGACATTCGCCTGGTGTATACTCGGCAGCGAGGTCCTAAATCCGCGTCGTCGGAGTCTGATGAGCGCACCCGCTCGATTTCCCCGCTTGCGTCTTTTAAAGCGTTTGTATAGAGCTGCTGCTCCTCCGAGTAAAATGTCCAGTAAGACGTCTGAATTTTCAAAATTAGGGAAAAGATTGATAGAAGGGCATTGCTTAATGTTAAGCAATTTGTCACTGGTAAAAGTGATTAAAGAAGAGTATCTTAAAACAGGAAAGACAAACAAAAAAGACATAAGTACTAGAGCACTCCAAACCGAGGCAATGAAATGAAAATGAAAACTTAAGTGGTTTGAAAAATAACTTAAGATGTGTAATATGAATTCGACTTGCCTAAAAACATAATTCAATTCAATTCAATTTTATTTATATAGCGCTTTTTACAATGTGCATTGTTCCAAAGCAGCTTTACAGGAGCAAATAAGAAAAACACAGAAAGGTAAAACACAGCACAGTGCATGGTGTTTATAGACCAAGCAAGATCATTATAATAAATAATATCTAATAAATAAATGAATAAATAAATAAATAAATACAGTCTCCCGGTGAGCAAGCCAACACTGCACTGCTCTGCTGTGGCGAGGAACCCAAACTCCAATGCTGAATAATGGAGAAAAAAAAACCTCGGGAGAAACCAGGCTCAGCCGGGAGGGCCAGATCTCCTCTGACGTGTCATAGCTGCACTCAGTGACCCCGACCAAAGCCACCGAGCAACGTCCACGAAGAACAGGGAGAGCCCACGAGCCGCGACCCAGGAAGCCCCACCCGCCGAAACCGTGCAGGTCCAACCCGGTCCCATTCCGTGATCAACAACAGACAACAGAGGAACAACCAGGGAAAAGTAGTAATGGCATAATTAACTTTATTCCTCTGTTGTCCGACATCGACCACAAAACAAGACCAACCAGACCAGACCCACACAGTCCCAACAAATGAAACGCCCCGAACCACAACCAACAAGCCCCCCCACTCCCTACAACACCCACCCAGCTACCTCCAATCAAAGTCACTGAGTGCAGCCATAACTTCAAACTGCTGTCGTGTGATGTAAGTTTAGCATTAAATACCAAGTATTGTAAATTTAGCATTTATGTGACAGGTAGTCCGTCTTTGCTCTCGGTTGGGGATGGAATTGTCTGAGCTGGGCCGGCCAGATGGTCGCCTTTTTCTTGGGTGGTGATGGAATTGCCTTGGATGGAGCTGGATGGTCAGTCAGTCCGCAGGCTCTCGCAGGAGGATGGCACGGGATTTTCAGATGTAGCTGGCGTAATCTCTAGTTGTGGATGGGCATATGACGTTCATCTGGGTCTGGCGGAATCTCTCCCTACCTCGGGATGGGCATCCCGAGGCGAGGGCAGAAACAGAAAGAGAATAATTAGCGTAGCTGCTGTTCATTAGCTATGTATTAGTGAATGCTTGGCTGAAAAGATGTGTCTTTAATCTAGATTTAAATTGGGAGAGTGTGTCTGACCCTCGAATAGTATCGGGGAGGCTATTCCAGAGTTTAGGTGCTACGTATGAGAAAGCTCTACCCCCTTTGGTGGATTTAGTTATTCTAGGTGTTATCAAAAGTCTGGAGTTTTGAGATCTTAGAGAGCGTGATGGGTTGTAGTGTGGTAGAAGCTCTGTTATGTAGGTAGGGGCTAAACCGTTTAAGGCTTTATAAGTAATTAAAAGAACTTTAAAGTCAATACGATACTTAATGGGTAACCAGTGAAGGGTTGATAACATTGGGGTTATGTGATCGTATTTTCTGGACCTGGTTAGAACTCTGGCAGCTGCATTCTGAACTAACTGTAGTTTGTTTATTGATGCTGCAGGACAACCACTAAGCAGTGCATTACAGTAGTCAAGTCTTGAGGTCACAAATGCATGAATAAGCTTCTCTGCATCAGCCACACATAAAATATTTCGCAATTTGGCAACATTTCTAAGGTGGAAGAAGGCTGTTTTTGTGACATTTGAGATGTGATTTTTAAATGACAGGTTGCTGTCTAATATAACGCCAAGGTCTTTAACTGTATTTGTTGGAGTAACAGTGCAGCCTTCAATTTGCAGGTCATAATCCGAAATATTCTGCTCACGTGTCTTTGGTCCGATAAGTAATATTTCTGTTTTATTAGAATTTAAAAGAAGGAAATTACAAGTCATCCAATGCTTTATATCGTCGATGCACTCTGCCAATTTGGATAGTTGGAAGGAATCATCTGGTCTTGATGAGATATATAGCTGAGTATCATCTGCATAACAGTGGAAGCTAATTCCATGTTTTCTAATAATGTTTCCAAGGGGCAGCATGTATATGGAGAATAGCAAGGGTCCTAAAACCGATCCCTGAGGTAATCCATAATTTACTTGCGTTAGATTTGATGATTCCCCATTTAAATGGACAAATTGATGTCTGTCTGATAAGTAAGATCTGAACCATTGTAGTGCCTGTCCCTGAATACCGGTATAATTGTGTAAGCGATCTAGAAGTATTTTATGGTCTACAGTATCGAACGCAGCACTAAGGTCGAGCAGGACTAGGAGTGAGATGTTACCTTTATCTGATGCTATAAGCAGGTCGTTTGTAATTTTAACGAGCGCAGTTTCAGTACTATGATGCGGTCTAAAGCCTGACTGGAATTTTTCGTGTATGTCATTATTTTGTAAGAAAGAGCACAACTGAGTGGACACTACTTTTTCTAGTATTTTAGACAGGTAAGGGAGATTTGAAATCGGTCTATAGTTTCCTAGTTCATTGGGGTCTAAGTTTGGTTTCTTGATAAGAGGCTTAATGACGGCCAGTTTAAAGGGTCCTGGGACATGGCCTAGATTAATTGACGAGTTGATAATGTTATAAATGGGCTCAATTGCAACGGGTAATAACTCTTTTAATAATTTAGTTGGTATGGGGTCTAATAAGCAAGTTGTAGGTTTAGATGTTGCAATAAGTTTAATTAAATCTTCCTGTTTTATAGGTGAAAAACACTGTAGCCTTTCTTTTGGGGCGATGGTTGGTACTAATTTATAGGACAGACTTGGAGGTTGAGTTTTTACTATTTTGTCTCGTATGTTTTCGATTTTCTCTGTAAAAAAATTCATGAAATCATTGCTACCAAGGTGCGGCGGAATACCCAGGTCAGGTGAAGTCTGTTTATTTGTTAGTTTAGCAACTGTACTAAATAAAAACCTTGGATTGTTTTTGTTAGTTTCTATGAGGTTACGGAGGTGCTCAGCCTTTGCTGCTTTTAGTGCCTTTTTATAACAGTTTGCACTCTCTTTCCACGCAATTTTAAAGACCTCTAATTGGGTTTGTTTCCATTTGCGCTCCAGTTTACGTGTTTCTCTTTTAAGGGCGCGAGTGGTGCTATTGTACCATGGTGCTGCGTTTTTCTCATTAATCTTTTTTGACTTCATAGGTGCGACAGCTTCTAATGTATTAGAGAAAATAGTGCCCAATTTGCTGGTCATGTCATCGAGCGATTCTATATTTATTGGTATGGTTATTAAAGGAGTCAGATCTGGCAAGCTCTTTGTGAAACTATCTTTAGTAGTCGAGGTAATTGTTCTACCCTGTCGATAACGAGTTAAACGGCTGATTTCTGCAGTGCGCAGTGTACATGTTATAAGATAGTGATCAGTGACATCGTCGCTTTGAGGTATAATATCTATATTGGTTAGATCGGCTCCGTGAGATATAATCAAGTCTAGTGTATGATTAAATCGATGAGTGGGTCCATTGATGTGTTGTGTTACTCCAAAAGAGTGTAATAGCTCTGTAAACGCCACTGCTAATGCATCGTTAGCACTATCTACGTGGATATTAAAGTCTCCGACAATTAGTACTTTATCAACGTTAACCAATAGGTCCGATAGGAAGTCCGCAAACTCTTTCAGAAAATCAGTGTAGGGACCAGGGGGTCTATACACTGTAGCCAACGTACAAGAAAGCAATGGTTTTTTACTGTCAATTGGAACAATTATGTTCAACGCAAGCACTTCAAATGATTTAAATTTATGCTCCGTTCTCTGAGTTACAGTAAGAAAGTCTCTAAAGATTGTTGCGACACCGCCACCTCGACCAACCGGACGTGGCTCATGCATATAACAGTAGCTTGGTGGTGTACACTCATTTAGACCGTAATAATCATTTGGTTTAAGCCAGGTTTCGGTAAGGCAAAGCATATCAAAACTGTTGTCTGTGATCATTTCATTTACAATAACTGCTTTTGAATTTAGTGATCTAATATTAAGTAGGCCGAACTTTATGAGTTTGTTTTGGTCGTTTATTACATTGTCCTCAGGTTTAATCACGATTAGATTTTTTCTCTGAGATTTGGCTATTTTGTTATTTTGTAGTATTATTCGGGGGACAGACACAGTCTCTATGCATTTGGAAGCAGTAACATTTCTAACAGATGAGTGGGAGGAACACAGACTATGGTTGAAGTTTTGACTTACCGCTGGGAGACGTAGTCAAGCGGTGCGTAGCGTCTTTGAGATGTTGTCAGACAGAAGAACCGCTCCGATGCTGCTGGGGTGCAGGCCGTCAGGGCGGAAGAGCCTAGGTCGCTCCCAGAACAGATCAAAATTATCAACAAAGAGCAGCTTCTGTTCAATACACCATGACATCAACCATTTATTTAGAGCAAATAGTCTACTGAACTTTTCATTCCCTCGTCGGTAGGTAGGAAGCGGCCCTGATACGATGATCCTCGCCGTGGGCGATGCGTTGCGTACCGTCTCGATCAGACTCCTGAAGTCCCTCTTCAGGATCTCCGACTGCCTCATCCTGACGTCATTCACCCCCGCGTGCAGCACGACAGCTCCGACGTTAGCATCGTCCTTCAGGATCGCAGGTACCTGCGCAGAGACATCAAGAACACGGGCGCCAGGAAAACAATGAGTGCGCACCTTACCTTTAGTGGAGGAAGCGCGTACGTTCCGGACGATTGAGTCTCCGATGACCACAGCGTTGCATTCCGTCTCGCAGAGGGCGGCAAAGCGGTTCCTGGTCGGGATCTCGAAGACCGGTGGCGGCGGTTGGGTCATCGCTCCAGTCCTGGCTCGCGCCTTTCGCCGTGGTTGTGCCGGTGCAGGAGTGAAGTTCATTTGGGCTGACCGTGTTCTCGAAGCCTGGGCTCTGTGCAGAGAAACACGCGGAGTAGAAGTGGAAGGAGTATTAAAATCGCGATGAAAACTTACCGCGGATTTGCGAGCGTCAGCTCTGGATGTTTCCAGCGCCATTTTTCGTTCTCGCAGCCGTGTCTGCTTCTCTAGTAGATCCTGGATCTGCTTCTCCACAGCCTCCAGTTCCGACTGAAGTGCGATCGTTTCCTCATCTGCACACAGAGGTACAAACACATCTGAAACATTAGCCACTAGTGATGTAGTAACGAGAACAGTGTGTTAAGCAGTAAGCAGGCAGGCTGGGAATGCTAACAGCCTGAGGCTAATAGCGAGTGATCCGATAAAAATAAAATTTCTGTGCGTTTAAGTACGATTTTTGGTATGGGATATATTTAAGGATATGTTTTACCCTCGGAGAATAACAATTTAAAACACAAGTCTTAAGATATAACAAGAATAAACGATGTATTAAGAATAAATTTGAAAGAGCTCCGACTCAAACCACACGCTCTCAGCAAACAGGAAGTGACGAGTGCATAACCGATAGCATAACGTTTTTAGCATTCAAGCAATAGGATAAGACTGTGTTTGTATGGACAATTTAATTAACATTGAATAATTCAATAGATTGCAGATCTATTATTATGGTAAAGTGTCATTCACAAACATTTTACATTACTCTACATTACACGTTTGGCTTTTATGTCATTCTGATGTCCATTTGTTGTTTAGACTGCACTGGCATTTACTGTTTATTGTGTGTTGTTTTATTGGCTTTGCAGTGTGTATTTAAAAGGTCCTTAGAAACTTTTGTTTCTAAATTGTGGTGTTATAGAATGGTTTGTGCATCAACAAGCTGGTGTGTTAAGTTACGAGCCCAGTGTTGTTGTCACTCCTGGTGAAGAAGTCCAGGATTACTTTTTAGTCCTAGCCATCCCTGGCGAAACACACACATACATACAATTGAAACCTAATTTGTTATTTTGTTGTCCTTATATATAAATCCATGCATTGATGCACAAACAGAGGGGCTGGCGCAGCTGTCAAATTACAAAAACAAATCAAATGACAAAAAAAAAAACATTAACATACAAAATAACAATGTTGTGTTGTCATATGTAATTTTTAAAATAAATTTAAGTTTTAGCATTACAGAAAAATGAGCTTTGGTTAAAGAATTAAATGTTTAATTTTTAATATAGTTACATATTTTCAGACTGACAAGACTAAATTGCGTCAAACTCACCACATATATCGAATTTCACACTCCCACGATTAAAGAAACATTTACTTTTTCAATAGGCCGCGAAAAACACATAGAAAAACGTAATTCAGTTGTTACTGCCAGAGCTTTGCCCTGTGAATTAAAAAAAGATAAAGCTAGTTTAAATCCACACTCTTCTGCTTATTCCTGCTATTGTTCTCGAATAAAGCATTCTACCTTTTTTAATCAGAAGATTTCTTTTGGAATTGTATTGAACATGTATTGTTTTATTATCTCATTCTGACATGGTAACTAAACGTTAAAACGGTAAAATTAGTTTAGCTTGAGTTCATGCATTATAGCCTATGTTTGTAACAAATTGGTACATGTTAATTCAGATTTTAATGCATTTAAAATAATTAGCGTCATCACCATTTTGGCTGTATGGAAATAATTTCCTTTGCATGATTGCTTGATCAAAACTCAGTGAGTGGGCTATATCATAGGGGACATTGGAACCCTTTATCATCATAGGTGAGACAACCCTCTCCTCACCACCTCCCTGTGTGAGCCTTAAATTTAATAGAAATAAAAATTTATAACGCTTTAAAAGTTTTATTACTTGTTAGTTTGATGTGTGTTAGACAACACAATCTTAAAGGGGTCATATGACACGGCTAAAACGAATATTATCGTTTGTTTTAGGTGTAATGCAACATGTATACATGATTTATTGTTCAAAAACGCTGTATTTTCCACATACCGTGCATGTTTGTATCTCCTCTTTGTCCCGGCTCTCGCGCAGATTTTTTACAAAGCTCATCGCGCTGAAAAGCGAGGTGTGCTATGATTGGCCAGTTAAACAGTGCGTAGTGATAGGTTGAATACTGCAAGCGTGTGACGGAATCGTAACGCCTCTTAACATATTTGGAACATCAGGTTCCAAATCAATTGTACTGACAGGTACGCCCACCTTACTTCTTACTTGCATATACATTTGGGCGGTCTTAGATAGAATGCATATTTTGTTCCGACACTTTAATTTTTGCAATTTTACGTGTCTAATACATGCATGGGCAGCTCATAACACACTAAAGACACAGAAAAACACGTATTCGCGCCATATGACCCCTTTAATTTAAAGTGTTACCAGCTTTCTTTCTTCTTCTGTCAAGCTTTTTCAGCAACAGTGGAATAAAACCGAAGGAAACAAAATGTGGCCTCAGTGGGAGGATTTGCTGATGAAAATATTTGCTCATCAGGAATGAATCAAATAAGATAAAACATGTTTTGGAATGTGTGCACCATATGGATCTAGTTCCCTTATCACTATCAAAAGAACCATCAGGTTTGTGTCTTTATCAGAGTTTGGCTGCTTTTTGTAGTCATATGTTGACTATGCACAAGGACTGGGATGCAGCGCCCTCTAGTGGTGGATGGAGATGTTTATCCAGATGAGTCCAGATGAGCTGGACTGTTCTGCCTTCAAACATCTTCATATTTTCTCAATGTAAAGATTTATTTCCATATAAGCGTGCTCATTACCTGTACATTGCAGATATTCTGTGCCCCTGTAAGTGGGGTATGAAATACTCAGAGGTCAGATGCATTTTGTAGTGGTGATTATGATTTAATGCTCTGAGGTGCCCATATCCATACTCTGTATGTGTGGATAACAAATAACTGTGTATAAACATATTTGTGTAAAAAATCGAGCTTGAAAATATATGTGTAAAAGATAGCCAGTGTGTGTGTGGACCAGTATCATTTACTGGTCTTTATAAAAATCTGACAGGTCCTGAAGTCCTAAATGTGTGCTCTCACTGAGCGTGTGTGTGTGTGTGTGTGTGTGTGTGTGTGTGTGTGTGTGTGTGCGTGTGTGTGCGTGTGCGCGTGTGTGTGCGTGTGTGCGTACTTGTCTGTGTACGTACGTGTGTGTGTGTGTTGTGTGTGTGTGCGTGCGCATGCGTGTGTGTGTGTGTGTCTCTGTGTCTGTGTGTGTTGGTGCGTGTGCGTCTTGTGTGTGTGGAGTGTTTTGTGTGTGGGTGTGTCTGTCTTCTGTGTTTTCAACCTTTTCTTGTTTTTGCAGGTACAACTTTGATTGTTTTGCTTGTAGTCAATGTGTCTCACGTGCAGCTGCTTTGTAACAATGAAAATTGTAAAAGCGCTATATAAATAAAGTTGAGTTGAGTTGAGTTGAAGTCTTTGCTTTTTCAGTGTTGTCTGCATATTTAACCTCTTTCTAACATTGACTGGTGAAAACATTGACATATGCTCAAAATGATCCATTAAGAGCCAGGTGTATGTACACTTTAAATCATTAAATCCTTTGAACAGGATGATCAGTGTCAATTGTCAAAAGTCCCCAAGAATACAGAAAAAAAATGTATCTGTGTATAGTTTTGGTCATATTTGCAAGCAACATTTTTTGGATGATAATAATAATAAATATACCAAAGTGACATAGTCAATAATAACATAGTGAAGTGGTATTGTTTGTGGTCTAATAAAGATCTGTTTAGAAGTTTATGTGAGGTTAGGAGCAAAAAAACAGCCTGCTAAAAGAAACAAAGTAAGTCTATCAAATTTCCTCAGCCTTTGGGTGTGTGTTAAATTGTACTGCCTGGCTGAGTAATTGAGTATCTTCTTATGGAACAAGCTACTGTCTCTGGGTGTCCCTTGATGTTGTCCAAACAGCGCTCCATAAAGCTGCTCCTCCTGTTGAGGAGAGCACAGCGCAGGTGATAGGATTATGTTGTGACTTGTGTTTGTCCATGATGGACAACCCCTGTTAGCAGGTGCTTAAACATGGGCCTGGATAGTTATTAGTACTAGTAATGAGCACTTTAGTGCAACACGTTGCACAAATCACATGCTTTGTTGACAGAGTTGAGATTATGGCTCTACCCTCACCCTTTCTGTTTGCACTCTCTCCTCTCCCTCTTTGTTTTATCCAAGCAGCTTGATTTACAGTAGTGCTGGTACACATTTCAAGGCCATGGCTATTATGGTTGTCCAGTCTTAATTGAACCCATTAGCCAGAAGGATGCTGTGAATCCATCAACATAACAAAAGAAGGTTGATGAGTAAGCACATATTTCCTGAATGCTTGTTGTCTTTGCAGTATTCAAGATCTGCAAACATGGAATCTTTTTTTTTATTATTTAAACTGTTTCAACCAGTTTGTCCCCTTTCTGCAAATAAATAGCATAAAAAACATTTATATTTCGCATTCTAGAAATGTGTGCATGCTGCATACACCATTTCAATTTCATGCAAATAAAAAACATGACCATTTTGTTTCATTCTGTGAGAAAAAATTCCAAATAAATTTAGGTTTATGTATTTGCTGACAATTTGCACTGGACTGGATTATGTTGTCATGTTTGCATTGTGTTTTATTGTGTTTGTTAGCTGTATTTTTTTAGTTATTATGGCTTAAATCAAAACAAACCAACTGCAGTTTGATTTATATTAATTGTAATGCACAATAAAAAACATCTCATTTTGGAACCAAACTCTTCATATACACATAGTGAGAGAAATAATATCAATCCTGCGCAGTTTTAAAAATAATCTTAAAGGAAAAGTACATCTCAAAATTAAATTGTTATTTTTAACTCACCCACATGATGTTCAACATGTTTTAAGACCTCCCGGCATCTTTGGAACACAAATAAAGATATTTTAGGTGACATTCGAGAGATTTCCAGGCCTCCTCATAGACACCATAGTTATAGTTGTTGTCAAGGTCCAGAAAAGTAAGTCATCGTTAAATTGGTCCATCCGCTCATAGTGGCTCAATTGAATTTGTTTGACGCAACGACAATACTCTATGTGCCAAAAACAAACCAAAATAACGACTTTAATCAATATATTCTCCTCTGGCTTGTCGGTAAATGGTGCACGTTCACGAGAGCACAATTTTTTACTCATGTGGGTAACACAATTTTGATTTTTAACTTTTGCAAAGAAAGTACAATGTCTTGATTTCTTTTTTTTGCTGTCTCTCTTCTTCTTCAAGATATCTTGAAAACACACACTTTTATGACAAGAGCTCTACCTTAAATCAATTTAAACCAGCCTTTGAAAAGCTTTTCATTATGCTATTGTGTGCTTTTGAAAAAGAATGAAAGTCAAATCGGAATTGTAACATCTGTCAGAATGGGCTCTTCATCCTGAACAGCTTTCGTGACACACACAAAGGTATTGATTGATTCAAGTTAATTTTAGGGTTTTTAAATTAATCTTTAAAATGTATCTTGCAATTTTGAGAGGGATAAAGAGACAGACAAGACATGAAAAAAGCTATGGCCTTCCAGGCAAACAAACACATTAAAGACACTGGAGGATAGAGGCAGCCAAGCTCAGTTAAAATCAACCGGATGATTCATTTAACAGCTTCTATTGTCTCCTTAAGCGCTATATGTTTTGCTCAATATAAGGACGAATAATTACATTAATGTGTTGTCATTAACTTAACACAACTGTGTGTTGAAAGTAATACATAATATGTTAAACAAATATCACAAAATAATGTTTTCAAATTACCACATCCATTTTAAGAGTGTAGTGAATCCAACATCCTGTGGAAAGATATATTTCGTGATATCAGATTTTGTTATCCTGCATTACAAGCAAATAAGTACAAAAGTCTCAAATGTCTTGGTGGTTGTACACATTATCTTATTTAAATGATGTGGTGGGTGAATGCTCCGAGTTTGGGAGGAATTACCGAGCTCGGGGCTGTCTCCCCGGGACAGCATGCCAAATACGCATACTATCCATCCCACCTTATTATCTGCAATGTGAACTCATGAATTTTCCTGTGGTGTTGTTTGTTAAGAGCGAAAGCATGTTGCACAGAAGCATGTTTGTTGGCTCTCACATTTTGAAAATCTTATAAGATTTGTGTGGCACAGCCTTAAAGGGATCCTATTTTGCCTATTTTTCAAAGTCTTTGTTCTGCTTATGATGTGCTTATGATTGTTTAAATCAGTGTTCACGTTTCAGTTTTCAAAAAAATGCTTTTATATATTACATATTTCATCTGTGTTGTACACTGTCATCTCAATTCTCAGAAACAAGACTGTTGAGTTCCTGGTTCTATGAAGTCTGACTGGTCAAGCTGTGCCAGTCTTTTGTGATCGGTCTACCGCTTAGAGTGTGTGTTGAGATGTCCCGCCCATTACCCTATGCGTGTTCCAGGGGGCAGGGTTTATGTCAAATTTGGCTGTCATTGTGTAACTACTGCAATAAGTAGCTTGTTCACTGTAGTCTTTAAAAAGTGTTTTCTGTTAGTGATTTTCTTTGAGCGTTGTGACTTGGCAGATTTCAGTATAGCTCAAACAGGAGCTATACTACTCACTAACTCAAACCAGACAAAGTGCAGTCCCTGGACCTCCAGCTTTGGGGGTTTGGCACAAGGTTAACCACCCTGTCCTAAAAAATATTTCTTGGTTACGGGAACAGCAACGAAGTCAATACCCAAAAGTAGGTGCGATAAGCCTCTAAAGTCACCACAAGGAACTTGTATGAATGGCAGTGGTGAAAGCCAACCTGTGGAAGCCACTGACAGGATGATAGATCATAGAGGTAATAAGCACTAAAACCGAAACAAGAATAGGTTTTTGGAATGTCCGTACAATGTATCAAACACGCAAACTGGCACAGGTAACAACAGAGATGCGTCGATACAGACTTCACATTTTGGGCATCAGTGAAAGCAGATGGACAGGATCAGGCAAATGATAACTTAAAATGGAGAGACAGTCTTGTATTCAGGAAGAGAGGATAACCAACATGAAGAGGGAGTTGCCATCATCTTAAGAAAAGTATAGAAAAAAGCCTGATTGAATAGAAGCCTGTCAATAGTAGATTGATTAAAATCAGAATGAAGGGAAAACAGGTAAATATGACTATCATTCAATGTTACAGCCCAACCAATAACAGCAACGATGAGGCAAAATACATTTTCTATGAACAGTTAGAGGCAGAAGTCAAGACAATCCAAAGGCATGACCTAATGATCATCATTGGTGATTTAAATGCAAACGTTGAAGATGATAACAGCAATAACGATCGTACAATGGGAATACATGGACACTTTGGGTCCTTGCATTGGTAAAACGAGGTTAAACAATGCAAATTAGCAGCCAATGTCCAGTCCGGTGCTTCCGGTGTCCCTGCCGGTCCAGCCGGCCTTCCAGTTGGCCTTCCAGCCAGCCTTTCTGCCGGCGACTCAGCCGGCCTTCCAGCCAGTAACTTAGCCGGCCTTCCAGCCGGTGAATCTGCCGGTGATTTAGCCGGCCTTCCAGCCGGTGAATCTGCCGGTGATTCAGCCGACCTTCCAGCCGGTGACACACATACAATGAACCAGCACGGGACAGAAAACACAAAGGCATTATAAAGGGGATAAATCAAGAGGTAACAGGTGCAGGGCATGAATTAATAACTAGCACTAATGAGGGAACAAGAGGGCAGGAACAATGACGAGACCTGGAGAGAGTATGGCAAGCCGAAAGGGCCAAAAAGCCTCCCTCCACATGAAACAAGAGGTTCTGCTATGTCTCTGCCACAAGATCAAGAAAAGCAAGACAAGATGGGGCAGAACCATGACAGTGATGTGCTTTATATTGGGGGGGAAATGATTGCACTGCGCTATCAATAATTTTCTTCTGCTGAGTAAATCCTTGTTGTCGGTCTTCATCATCATGTGTTTTACTAACATTTCCATGTAACGTACTGTATGTTGTCTGCTGAGGTATGTCAGATGAGCATAGTCGTAATTTGCGAGTGGGATAGGTGGGACTTACATGTACATGTCCCCACCACATTTTAGAAAAAAATGCTTGCGGAAGGTTTGTGTTTTTTACAGGCCACTAACGTCTAAAACTCGTGGAAAATGTAGGATGCGCCGCTTTCTCTACTTGCCAAAGCGCTCACCCTCCGTTGCTCGCACTCACTGTGAACACACAAGTTTTCTTTTCTTCAGGCGTGTCTATATACTACTCTATCTTGAATTCCCTGGCCGCACATCTGCATAAAAAAAAACTTGAGTGCGAAATGATGCGAATAGAAGTAGACCTGTTTGTGGTTTACTGCTTGTACCACTAGAACAGTGTGCTCGGATGTTGTTTAAAACACATGAATTAAATCTTTTCCGGATTATATAGATAATACAACTGCTTTTATCCGTGTATTGTGAATTATAGTCATCATCACATTTTATCTGTTGCAATGAAAGACAAGGATTTGCTTAGTTCGATTGACAGCATGATGCAGTTGTTTCCCTCAGCACTGGTGGGCCACTGCACTGAGCAGACCGGAGGAACCGGAACACGAGGGGGTGTGTGGTGCGTTTCTCTTGAGAGAAAATGTCCAGGGTCACTTTTTAGTCCTGCCCTCACACATAGACAGTACACAGTAGCATCTGCTGCTTCCACGTGTAGTGTAAATGCTCTAACCTGTTCTAACAATATGTTTCCTTTTCTATCATTTCTGTTAGAGAAAAAGCAGGCGCTGATATCGCGCTGGTTACACATGCAGTGAACAACAGATCTATCCTCTTCTCCATTGCTCATCTAACATATCTCTGAACATGACGTACAAGGAACTAGCCAATCAGAGAGCTTGTTACATCTCTCTCACCATAGCTAATTTGCATTGTTTAACCTCGTTTTACCAATGCAAGGACCCAAAGTGTCAGGGAAACGCTAAATGGAGAGGCTAAAAGGAAAAGCTAAATGACTAAGCTAATCGAATAGCAAATCGGAAAAGGAAAGGCAGCGTGGAAATGGAAATGGTAAAAGAAATCGCCTTTTAAATGACTGATTAATGTAGTTTAATTTGTGAATCCAATTATTTATTCATCTTTTTAAATCGCATTTTCAAATACATTTTGAAATTCCACTATTTATTTAGGAATTCATTAATGCACTTTAAAGGTACAGTGCGGGATGTTTTGTATGATCTATTAACAGAAATGCAATATAACATACAAAACTGTGTCTTTAGATGTGTATAAAAACCTTACGTAATGAAAAGTTATGTTTTTATTACCTTAGAATAAACCAGTTGTATCTACATAGGGAGCGGACCTATCTACATCGAATTTGTTATGTTGCGCAGCCATGTTTTGTACAGTAAGCTCTAACGGACAAACAGCTCTACAGAGCGCGTTTCGTATATGTTGGTCTTCGTGTGTGTTTTTAGACGCAGCTTGCATCATCACTGAGTTGAAGACGCACAAAGTAGTAAGTCGTAGTACGGAGAGGAGGAGGAGGAGGAGTAGTCGTCGTCTAGCTGAAGCAATTGATTGTTCTGTCTTAGAAGTTTTGATAAAATGGAGCACCATGCGTATTGTGCACAAGCGCCAACAGAGCGTGAATCTCCGTCATCAAAGAAGCGCAAACGTGATGCTGCCAGACGAATTAGAGACAAACGGCGGCAGAAATCCAGGATAAACATCGGTGTATCTATTACCAGATGGAAGGCACTGTTGAAAGACAAATGTTTTCAAGGCGACGCCGAAGTTGCCTGTTTTCTGCTAGACTGGTAAGATAATTCAACATTTTCAATGTTTCCACTTTTTCAATGTTTACCAAACAACTGTTTTGTTGAAACGGTAACGTTAGCATTTTATACAAATGGCCATATAACCTCCGAATAATAATGTTTTTCCGTCCCTGCGGTACGTACTCCGGTTGTTCCTGACTTTACAAAGGGGGAGACAAACGTCTACTAATTTACACCTAACTGCCTATGTCGCTGTCAGATCAAATGCTTTGAACAGCGTTGCTATTTATGATTAGCTAACTTTAGTTACTTTACTACTCTCAGCGTGTACTAGATAGCACGCAAGAAATATATCTAATTATAGAATTGTAACAGTAACTTTCGCAATAGAATACATGTTAAATGATTAATTACATTAATATATTGCCTTACCTGCTTGTATCACTACTATCCGCTGTCTCAGTAGACAACATCCTTTTTTACTGTTGCGGCCTCCGTCGTAATTCGAAAGGGAGGGGTGGGCAAATGACTCAGAGATTCATTGCAAAACTATAATACAAAGCTAGTGGCCGCTGATTTTCAAGAACTGCCCCTTTAAAACGATGTCATTATTGAGTGTTTTATGTTGTTTTTTTATTCTCTTTTTAATTGAAATGAATGAAGTATTTATTGATTGATTAATATTTCATTTATTAATTATTTTTATAATCACGCTTTTTATTGCCCATTGAAATGTTAAATAATTAATGACTTTATCAATTTGGCTATTTATATTTGTATAAATAAATTAAGTTGTAAACAAATGTATTAATGCCTATTTTTATTGTAGAATTACTTATTAAACTATGAAATGCTTTATTACTTTACACATGACTCGTCCAGTCCTCCAAAGCGACTTACAAAGAGTTCAGACAGCAATAAGCGATATCTCATACAGGAGCATTAATACAATAGGTGCCAATACAAAGTTACTGGTTTGAACAAAAGCTAGACTACTACCTGTTGAGAGAAAGGGAGAGGGTTAGTGTAAGAGGGTTAGAGAGGTTTTTTTTTTCATTTGTCTGTCAAGTATTCACAGAAAATATGGGTTTTAAGAAGTTTTTTGAATGTTGTGAGAGATGTGGTTGACCGGACCGAGTTAGGAAGAATGTTCCACCAGAAAGGAGTTGTGAATGAGAATGAGGGCGAAAGCGATTTACTGCCCGTATGGGAAGGCAATACAAGATGCCGCTGGTTTGCTGAACGCAGGGATCTTGATGGGGTGTAGGAGTGTAGGAGGGTGTGAAAGTATGCCGGTGCAGATCCAGTGATAGTCCTGTAGGCAAGCATTAGTGACTTGAATCTGATATGGGATTCAACCGGTAGCCAGTGGAGGGAGATGAAAAGGGGTGTCACATGAGCCCTTTTGAGCTGTTGGAAGACGAGGCGTGCTGCTGCGTTCTGAACCAGCTGGAGCGGCAGGAAGACCAGCAAGGAGAGCATTGCAGTAGTCCAACCTTGATATTACCAGGGCCTAGACAAAAAGTTGTGCCGCATGTTCAGTGAGATAGTGTCTAACCTCTCTAATGTTGAATAAGGCGTGTCGGCATGACAGCGTTGTCTTTGCAATGTGATAATTGAAGGACAGCTGTTCATCAAATATGACTCCGAGGTTCCTTACTGTTTTGGAAGGAGTGATTGTGGTATTGCCAAGTTGGATGGTGAGATCGTGTTGCACCGTGGGGTGTGCCGGAAACCTGAGTAGTTTTGTCTTGGCAGGGTTCAGCTGGAGGTGATGCTCTTTCATCCAAGCTGAAATGCCTTATAGGCAGGCTGTAATGCGAGCCGCTAAAGTGGTATTGTCTGGGTGAAACGAGATGTAGATCTGGGTGTCGTCAGCATAACAGTGCTACGAGAAGCCATGTGCCCGTATGATGGGTCCCAAGGATGTTGTGTAGATGGAAAAAAGCAGCGGTCCAAGCACCGATCCCTGAGGGACCCCAGTGATCATTTGGTGAGCAGTGGAAAGCGAACCCCTCCATGACACCCTGGAGGATCTGCCGGTGAGGTAGGTTTTGAACCAGCGGAGAGGAGAGCCTGAGATTCCTAGAGGTGACAGGGTTGCTAGCAGTATCTGGTGATTGAGAGTGTCAAACGCTGCAGATAGGTGTAGCAGAATCAGGACCGAGGATTTAGATTCCGCCTTGGCTAGCCGCAGTGCTTCTGTGACCGATAGCAGTGCAGTCTCAGTGGAGTAGTTTGTTTTGAAGCCAGACTGCTTGTCATCCAGTAGTTTGTTCTGGGATAGGTAGGAAGACACCTGGTTGAAAGCTGCCCTTTCAAGTGTTTTTGCAATAAATGGGAGGAGAGAGACAGGCCTGTAACTGTCGGTAGTAGAGGGGTCCAATGTGGGTTTCTTCAGTTGGGGCGTGACCTGGTCCTGTTTGAATGTGGATGGAAAAGTGCCGGTGAGCAGGGAGGTGTTGATGATTTGTGTGAGTGTGCTGGATATGGCCTGAAGGAGATGGGAGGAGATCGGGTCAAGGGGACAGGTGGTGGGGTGGCTGGAGAGAAGTTTGGTGACTTCAGTGTCGGTTAGTGGGGTGAAAGAGGAGAGTTCAATGTTTGAAGTGAGGGTAGTGTGTACCGAGGTCTGAGGTGCTGAGAATTGTTTGCTGATAGATGATGTTTTCTCTGTGAAAAATACAGCAAAGTCCTTCGCAGTCAAAGATGAAGTGGGTGGGGGAGGAGGGGGGAAAGAAGAGAGTTAAATGTTTTGAAAAGCTGCCGAGTGTTAGGTGCATTGCTCAACTTGGTGGTATAGAAAGATGTTTTAGCTGTGGTAACACTAGCAGAGAAAGAGGAGAGTAGTGACTGGAAGTCCCTTAGGTCAGCAGGATTCTTGGTCTTGCGCCATTTCCTTTCAGCAGCCCTGAGTGTACTCCGTTGTTTACGGAGGATGTCAGACAGCCAGGGCAGGAGGGTTGGCGCGAGCTGGTCTGGAAGACAGAGGACAAAGGTTATCTAGACTGGATGTAAGGGTTGAGGATAAGGTGTCGGTGGCAGTGTCAGCATCTAGAGATGCAAAGTTGGAGGGAAGAGAGGATGTCACTTTAGCAGAGAGGGTGCTAGGGGAGAGAGAGCGAAGGTTCCGTCTAAAATAAATGGGTGGTGGTGTTGGTGTAGTGCATGTAGTAAGGAGCATGTTGAAAGTGATGAAGAAGTGGTCAGAAATGTGAAGATGTGTGACATTAATGTTATCTGTGGAGAAGTTATGGGTGTAGATGAGATCAAGCTGGTTTCCTGATCTGTGAGTAGAGGCTGTGACAAGGCATATGAGATCGAACGAGGCGGTGAGGGTGTGGAAGTCAGAAGCATAGGGTTTCTCCAGGTGGATGTTGAAGTCCCCAAAGACTACAAGAGGGCAGCCATCCTCCGGGAATGATGAAAGCAGCACATCTAACTCTTCAATGAAGTTGTGAAGAGGACCTGGGGGGCGGTAAACTACAACAACACTGAGCTGAGTGGGAAAAGTGATGTTAACAGCATGGTATTCAAATGAATAGATGTTGCATAGGGAAGATAGTGTGGAATATTTCCAATTATTGTTGATAAGCAAACCTGTGCCTCCTCCTCTTCCAGTTTGGTGGGGAGAGTGAGAGGAGTAGTTTGTGGACAGAGCAGCGGGTGCAGCTGAGTCTTCAGGACGAATCCATGTCTCAGTAAGACCTAGAATGTGAATGTGAGACTGGCTGGCAAACTCATGGATGAAGTCAGGCAAACGCATGGATGAAGTCAGTCTTGTTCACAGCTGACTGGCAGTTCCAGAGACCCACAGAGAGAGACAGAGGTGTAGAAGGGGAGGTGTGAATGGGACGCGATGAAATGGGAGCGCATCATGCCTTGCGTCTTGAGTGAGAACACTGTCTGCGGTGGAGAACAGGAATCAACTGGAAACACATGATGTAATTAAATAAACAATTAAATAAAAACAAAGGTATGTTAAATATACTGATGTGCCTTGCCGGTGTCTTTGCTCGGTGGAGTCGAGCAGGTAGAGTAGCAGGTCTTTACTCTCGTCGGTCTTCACACGAGGAGGGCTGCACACGAGGGCTGACGCTTACCACGCCAGCGCAGAGGCACTGCTTAAGTATGTAATAAAACAAGGAAAACTTCTTGGTTACGGATGTAACCTCGGTTCCCTGATGGAGGGAACGAGACGTTGTGTCGAACCGACAGAATGAGTTTGTCTTCAGAACCTATCATCTTCTGAGTATTTAGAAAAGGCCAATGAAAATTGGCGAATGAAATTTGCATGCAGGGCTCCTCCCCGGATGTCCGGGTATAAGAGGGAAGCCGGCGTGCTCATTCATTCACCTTTGGTCTGAGGAGCCTAAAGCATCCTCCCCCGACCGCTGGGGTGGGCGGCCAGTGTTGTGGCATGAGGGACACAACGTCTCGTTCCCTCCATCAGGGAACTGAGGTTACATCCGTAACCAAGACGTTCCCTTTCTGTCGGTCTCTCGATGTTGTGTCGAACCGACAGAATGGGGTTCCTATGGAAAACGCCACAGCACTGAGCCGCGTCACAATCTCTGCGGAGCGACGTTGACTGGCCTGGGCGAGTCAGACGAACACGCTAACGCGAAATTATGACCTTCCAGTGAGAGGAAGGGGGACCCAGAGCTTTCCACAAAAAGTTGGGAAGCCCCCTAACGCCGGCCGTCATGGGCGGAGGCCTAATTCTCTAAAATGGCGAGAAGCCGCCCGGCACCGTATGGGCCACTGGGTAAGCATTATTCCCGCTGGGGGAAAAACGCTGCAGAGGCCACTACCTACCGTAGGGAGGAATTAGTGGAGACACCACATGGTCTCACCAACAGGGGAGAACTCATGGGAGGAATGTGCGGACTGCAGGAGTTAACCGCAAGGTGGGAGTCCACCTGGGGAGGTCATGGGTTGCCAAGGTGGGAACCATACATGAGGATACATCAGACGGAACAGCCCACGGAGGGGGTGTTACCACGTCTGGAGCACTAGGTCCGGTTAGAGCTCTGTGGGAGATAACTCAACTGTTCCCCGGCCTAAGGGGGCAGGGCTGCTCTGCCCAGACTGTCCCCTGGAAGGGTGCTTAGTGATCGATGGAATGCCTGTTCTTTACCCGAGGGGAAAGAAGTGAGGCCGGCTCGCCACTGCTCCCCCCGGAGGGGGAAGGGCTTCCGCAGGCGTATGCCCTACCGGCTGCCAGTCCCACACCTTGCCAGGATGCGGGCTGACACCGGTTCCGCGTGTAGGTATTAGAACCTCACGGAGTTGTTAGGCATAGCCCAACCCGCAGCTCCGCAGATGTCTGCCAGAGAGGCGCCCTGAGCCAGCCACGAGGAGTGAGCCTCTCCCCCAACGGGCAGGGGCGAAGAGATCGGTATGCCCTAACGAGGGCATCCACGATCCAGTGCGCCAACCTCTGTTTGGATTCCTTGCCGGGGGAGGTCCCCCGGGGAGAAGATCAGCTCTGCTGTTTTTCCTGCCTGGTGACTGCGCAGCTCAATGCACTGTCTGACTGAGAGTGCTGAGGGCTGGTGTTTATACTCGAAATTGCGCTTCACCATGATGCAACGTCGAGTTTGCCGTTCACCGTCGTGCAGAGGGTGGGGGCGGCTGTGATTACCCCCAGAGAGAGGAAACTCTCCTTAGAGAATAAGTGGGTGCTAGCCCCCCGTTGGGGGCCAGCAGATGGAGAGACGGGGCAGGATCCGTCCCTATCCGACTACCCAGCGATGTGGCTGGGGTCGGGCCCAATGGTAGCCTCGATCCTCCTGAGGTCTTCCCATGAGGGCCGCTTCGCCGCGGCCTGATGGGGCGATGGTCTCCTCTTCGCTGTCGCCTCCAGGGGGGGCCGCCTGAGTGGGGGGGGCGCCAGAGCTGGAGGGCGTCGAAGAGGACCAGGGCTGCCGGGAAGCAGACATTGCACGGGACTCGACGGCCGAGGCGGCCGAGTCGCGGCACGGAGGACTGCTTCTTTACTGTCGAGAATCCTCCGGGGAGGCCTCACTCGACAGTAACACCAACCAGCCCCCCCCCTTGTGAGACGGGTGCGTCGAGAAAGCGGAGCATCTCAGCGTTACTCATCTGCGCAAGGATCGGCCAGAGGAGTTTCTCATGGACCACAAGTGTGGACATCGTCCGACCCAGGGCCCGCGTGGTCACCTTGGTCGCCCGTAGAGCGAGGTCGGTGGCGGCGCGGAGTTCCTGCATACGCGCTGGGTCGGTCTTACCCTCATGGAGCTCTCTCAACGCCCTGGCCTGGAAGGAGCCATAGCGTGGAGAGAGGAGGCAGCTTGGTCCGCCACAATGTAAGCTCTCGACACCAGAGATGCCGAGACACCACATGCCTTGGACGGGAGTCTAGGTCGCCCCCCCCACAGGTGGCCGCCGCCTACGGGCACGAGCACCGCGGCGGCAACTCCACCTGGGGGACAACAACGTATCCTCCAGCTGTCTCAACCTCGAGGGAAGAGAGGGTGACTGAACTTTGTTTGACGTAAAACGTGCCGGAAAGGGGCGTTCCAGGTCTTACCAAGTTCCTCATGCACTTCCGGTAAACACGGCACTGGGGGCGGGCGCGGCTCAGAGCCGCGCTCAAACCCGAGGCGCCATGTAACCAGCCGCGAGCACTGGGAAAGGCAGTGCGGGCACTGCAACCCAATGCTCACGGCGGCCCGGGAAAGCATGGCTGACATCTCGGCGTCCGTTTCTTCCTGGGCTCGACCCCCCGAGGGAGGGAGCCCGTGGAATCATCGGAGTCGGATGGCAGTACGTCACCCCCCGATGCTGCAAGAGACCTCTCATCATCACGCATCGTGTCTGAATACGTGATTGAGGAATAAGACGGCGGACCGTCTCCTGGGGAACGGTCAGACGAGCGAGATGAGGTGTGAACGGTCCGTGAGCCAGTGGCTGGCGGATTATCGCTCACAATCCTCATATCACCCTAGCTGCTTGCCGTAGCGGAAGGCAGGGCCGTAGTCCTGCCGCCACGGAACGGGGAGCAAACGAGGTGGTGGCTGAGTCCCGTAGGAGCACAGCCATCCGTGACGCAACGTCTGAATCGTCACCACCCGCAGTGCGGGCAGGACGTATCCACAACATCTGCCCCAGCGTACTGGAAGCAGGCATTGTGTCCGTCCCCGTCCTCGGTGAGTGTCCTGATTGAGGAATAAGACGGAGGACCGTCTCCTGGGGAACGGTCAGACGAGCGAGACGAGGTGTGAACGGTCCGTGAGCCCGTGGCTGGCGGATTATCGCTCACAGTAATCCTCATATCACCCTCGCTGCTTACCGTAGCGGACGGCAGGGCCGTAGTCCTGCCGCCACGGGACGGGGAGCAAACGAGGTGGTGGCTGAGTCCTGCCGGAACACAGCCACCTGTGACGCAACGTCTGAATCGTCACCGCCCGCAGTGCGGGCAGGACGTATTCACTACGTCTGCCCCAGCAGACTGGAAGCAGGCATTGTGTCCGTCCCCCTCCTCGATGAGTGTGTTGCACCCATGAGAACAGCGGGACAAGCCACGCTGGAGAAATTTGCTCTTTTAGAAAAGGAAATTATTGCTCGAACACCTCCGGAACTGCCGAGATGCCCAGGGGAGAGTCACTGCAGGAAGGGACCGTCCGCTGTCCACGTCGTAGATTCCAGCAGAAAGAATGACCACCAGATCGTAGAGAAGCTCATCAGATGCGTAGGCTCTTAAGAACAAAAGGTGAATGAATGAGCACGCCGGCTTCCCTCTTATACCCGGACATCTGGGGAGGTCCCGGCATGCAAATTTCATTCGCCAATTTTCATTGGCCTTTTCTAAATACTCAGAAGATGATAGGTTGTCAAGACAAACCCATTCTGTCGGTTCGACACAACGTCGAGAGACCGACAGAAAGGGAACGATGGTTCGTGCTGACCACTGTGCTTATGCTGAGAAACTCGCACAGGAAGCGGAAAATTCTGCAGCCCAAGGTGAACAAGGCCAGCTGTACAGAATTACTAAACATGTCTGTGGAAAATACCATTCCACAAATAACCCACCAATTAAAGACAAGAAAGGCAAAATTCTTACGACAGAAGCAGAACAAAATGCACGTTGGGCTGAACATTTAAAAAAAAGTACTAAATAGAGAATCAACAAAAGTAGATGCAGATATCTCAGAAAAAAGAGACAGACCTCGACATCAACATTGAACCACCCACAAAAAGTGAAATTATAAGAACCATCAAGTCACTAAAAATTAATACATCTCCAAGAGAAGACAACTTGAATGCAGAATTACTCAAGACAGATCCAGAAACAACAGCCGAAATCCTGGAACCACTTTTTAGAGCAGTTTGGACTGGAAATTGTGTACCAGATGATTGGACATAAAGGCTGATCGTCAAGATTCCAAAAAAAAGCACACTCAATGGGCCTCATTCATGAAACGTGAGCAGAACAATTTTTTGTGTAAATCGTTTGTAAAGTCGTTTTGACGTTAATTTTAGGATTCATGAAAATGTTCGTATTTTAAAAACATTAGTTGGTACGAAATAAATGTACACCTGCTCCATACCACGTGTAAATAGTGTAAATAGTAAAACGTCCAGAGTTCGTCACTGTCCTTTTTAACACAGCCGTCCAACAGTGGAGAAGAGACAGGACAAACACTACATTGACCAACCATCATACACAACAATGGATAAGTTAATATTAACGGTTACTGCATTTTCATATTAAGTAATATTATTTAAAATAAGATACTAGTAACAAGTAGGCTAACTGCTGTGGGTTTTCTAAATCACCCAACCAACCAACGCATCTCTGAAATAACGCGCAGTGCCTTCAAAGCGTTCTCAGGCGCCACCAGCTGGTCATTTTCAAAAGAGCACCAGGTATTATTATTTTAGCTTGCTAAAACGCTTTGGTGGAAACCGTCTTGGTTACGGATGTAACCTCAGTTCCCTGATGGAGGACGAGAAGAGGCGCCACTTGTAGGCGTACAGTCGCCTAGTGGCTGGTGCCCTAGCCTGAGAAATGGTCTCTACCACCGCCGGGGGTAGACCGCTCAGGATCTCCTCGTCCCGTCCAGGGGCCAGACATGGAGGTTCCAGAGGTCTGGCCTGGGATGCCATAACGTGCCCTTCCCCTGGGAAAGCAGGTCCTTCGTCAGGGGAATCGGCCAGGGGGAGCTGTCATCAAGAGCATTAGCTCTGGGAACCAAGTCCGGTTGGGCCAGTGTGGTGCAATGAGTGACACTTGCTGCTCCTCTTCCCTGACCTTGCACAGGGTCTGTGCAATGAGGCTCACTAGGGGGAAGGCGTACTTCCGCTTGTCCCGCGGCCAGCTGTGCGCTAGGGCATCCGTGCTGAGGGCTCCCTCGGTCAGGGAGTACCAAAGCGGGCAATGGATGGTTTAGAGGGATGCGAACAGGTCCACCTGAGCCTGCCCGAACTGCACCCAAATGAGCTGGACTGCGCGGGGGTGGAGTCGCCACTCTCCGCGAGGCGTCAACTGACGAGAGAGCGCATCGGCTGTCTGGTTCAGGTCGCCTGGGATATACGTGGCACGCAGGGAGCGGGTCAACTGCTGACTCCACAGGAGGAGGCGTGGGGCGAGTCGTGTTAACTGCAGTGAGCGAACGCCACCCTGGCGGTTGATATACTCTACTGCGGTAATGCTGTCCAACCGGACCAGCACGTGCTTGCCCTGCACGAGAGGCTGCCGCCGCTTCAGTGCGAGTAGCACGGACCACAACTCTAGGCAATTGATATGCCATCGCAGGCGGGGACCCGTCCATAGCTCTGACACTGTGTGCCCGTTGCACACTGCACCCCAGCCCTGCAGGGAGGCGTCCGTCGTTACCACGACATGCCTCATAACCTGCCCCAGGGGAACCCCTGTTCAAAGGAAGGTCATATAAGACCAAGGGGTTAGGGCGCGCCGGCAGAGAGGCGTAACCACCATCCGCCTGCTGCCGGTGTGCCACGCTCTCCAGGGAACTCGACTCTGTAGCCAGTGTTGGAGCAGTCTCATGTGCATCAACCCAAGGGGTATCACCACCGCCGAGGATGCCATGTGTCCCAGGAGCCTCTGAAATTGTTTCAGGGGAACCGCTGACTGCTTGAAATGTTCCAGGCAGTTCAACACTGACTGGGCGCGTTCTGAAGTCAGACGCGCTGTCATGGTGACAGAGTTGAGTTCCATACCAAGATAGAGGATTCTCTGCACAGGGGAGAGCTTGCTCTTCTCTCGGTTGACCTGTAGTCCCAGTCGATCTAGGTGCCGGAGCACCAGGTCCCTTTGTGTACACAACAGATCTCGCAAGTGTGCCAAGATAAGCCAGTCGTCGAGATAGTTCAGTACCCGCACACATCTCTCCCTGAGGGGAGAGAGGGCGGCTTCCACGATCTTTGTAAAGACTCGTGGGGACAGGGACAGACCGAAAGGGAGGACACTGCACTGGTATGCCTGACCCTCAAAAGCGAACCGTAGGAACGGGCGATGACGAGGGAGAATTGAGACATGAAAGTAAGCGTCCTTCAGGTCGATTGCCATGAACCAATCCTGACATATGTCAGGATGCGCTTCTGCGAGAGCATCCTGAACGGCAGTTTGTGCAGGTGCCTGTTCAGGGTACGCAGATCTAGGATGGGGCGCACCCCCCCCCCCGCCCTTTTTGGGGAGGATGAAGTACGGGCTGTAAAACCCGTTGGACATCTCGGCTAGGGGGACGGGCTCGATCGCTCCCTTCGCCAGAAGGGTGGCGACCTCAGCCCGTAGTACGGGAGCATCCTGACCTCTGACCGAGGTAGAGAGGATGCCCCGAAACTTGGGCGGGTTTCTGGCGAATTGGATCGCATAGCCGAGACGGATCGTTTCCCTCAGCCACCGTGACGGTATGGGAAGCTCAAGCCAAGCTCCCAGGGACCGCGACAGGGTGACTAAGGGTACAATCTGCTTCATCGCCCCTCCGGGCGGTGGTTCGATGACTGGCTCTGCTGGTTTGCCTGCCTGGCGATGCAGCTCCACACACCGTCGATTTGAGAGTGCTAAGGGCTGCAATGTACATTCAATGTTGCGCCTCGCCAAGACGCAACGTCGAGTTGCCGAACACCGTCTGACAGAGGGTGAGAGCGGCTGTGAGAAACACCCAGGGAGATTGG
This sequence comes from Triplophysa rosa, assembly GCF_024868665.1. NCBI lineage: Eukaryota > Metazoa > Chordata > Actinopteri > Cypriniformes > Nemacheilidae > Triplophysa > Triplophysa rosa. The sequence goes on along the minus strand of NC_079896.1, from coordinate 16,033,654 downwards.
AAACTCTTTTTGTGAGAAAGTGGGCGCTAGGCCCCCAAAGGGGCCTAGCTGGTGTTGGGACGGGGCAGGAACCGTTCCAGATCCACCGACCAGCAATGGCATGGCTGGGGTCGGGCCCGATGGTGTCAACCTCCCTGGGGTCTTCCCATCAGGGTCGCTTCTTCCTAGAAGGTTGCTGACGGGGTGGCGGTCTCTTCGACGTCCTCTTCCGGGGTGCCGCCTGGGTCGGGAGCGCCGGAGCTGGTGTCGAAGAGGGCCGGTGCTGCTGGCGAGCAGGTGCCGCACAGGATCTCGTAGGGCTGTGGGCGGCCGAGTCACTGCGGGGAAGGATGTGGCTGATCGCCTCCGTCTGCTTCTTCACTGCCGAGAACTGCTGAGTGAAGTCCTCGACAGTGTCACCAAACAGCCCACCCTGCGCAACGTGCAAGTCAAGAAAGCGGACTTTCTCAGCATCGCTCATATGCGCAAGGTTAAGCCAGAGATGCCTCTCCTGGACCACCAGAGTGGACATCGCCCGACCCAGGGCCCGCGTGGTCACCTTGGTCACCCGTAGGGTGAGGTCGGTGGCGGTGCGGAGTTCCTGCGTTAACCCTGGGTCGGTCTTACCCTCGTGGATCTCTTTCAACGCCTTGGCCTGGTGGACCTGCAGGATGGCCATGGCGTGGAGAGAGGAGGCAGCTTGGCCCGCAGCAGCGTAGGCCTTCGACACCAATGATGCCGAAGTCCTACATGCTTTGGATGGGAGTTTTGGTCGACCTCTCCAGGTGGACGCCGCTGCGGGCACAGATGCTCCGCGACTGCACGTTCCACCTGGGGCACGTCGACGTAACCCCTAGCTGCCCCACCATCGAGGGAAGAAAGAGCGCCGGAACTGGTTTGACGTGTACGAGCCGAAAAAGGGGCATTCCACGTCTTCGTCAGTTCCTCATGCACCTCCGGGAAGAATGGAACCGGGGTTGGGTGCGGTTTGGAGTCACACTCAGAACCCAAGAACCATGATGTATCCAGCTGCGAGCGCTGAGGGAGAGGCACCAGAGTGCACTCTAATCCAATGCTCACGGCGGCTCTGGAAAGCATGGCCGACATCTCGAAATCCGCCTCTTCCTGAGCTCGACCCCCCTTGGGAGGGAGCTGCAAGGAATCGTCGGGATCAGATGCCAGCAAATCGCTCTCCAATGCTGCGATAGACATCTCATCTTCTTCACGCATCGTGTCCGAATGCGTGAATGAGGATGCAGACGGTGTGGTACCGTCTGCTAGGGAATGGTGAGGCGAGCGAGACGGGGTGCGAGCGGTCTGCGAGCACTTGGCTAACGGATTTACGCTCGCAGTGGCCCCCATATCACCCTCGCCGCTCGCCTTGGCGGACGGTATGGCATTAGCCATTCTCGTCACGGCCCGGGAATGCATGCGAGGTGGTGGCTGGTTCTCGGGAGAAGACAGCCACCCGTGACCGCAATGTATCAATGACCATCTGCCCGCAGTGCGGACAAGATGAGTCAACAAAGGCTGCCTCAGCGTGCCGGAGACCCAAACACTTGAGGCAGACATCGTCTCCGTCCCCGTCCTCGATGAGGACACCGCACCCACGAGAACAGCGGGACATGCCACGCTGGAGAAATTAGCTCTTTTAGAATGCAGACGGTGTGACACCGTCTGCTGCTCGAACACCTCTGGAACCGCCGAGACGCCCAGGGGAAGTCGCCGCAGGAAGGGACCGTCCGCTGCACCACGTCATAGAACCGGCAGACTGTAGTTGCTAAGTAGTAGCAAGAGTTGAACTTCATCAGCGAAGGCTCCGAAGAACAAAAGGTGAATGAATGAGGCACGCCATCTCGCTTTTATACCTGGATATCCGGGGCGGAGTCCGGCATGCAAATTTCATTCGGCAATTTTCATTGGCCTTTTCTAAGTAGTCGGAAGCGATTGGTTCTCAAGGACGAACCCCATATGTTGGTTCGACACAACGTCGAGAGACCGACAGAAATGGACAGTTTAATTGATGAATTTATTGGTGAGCATGTAGCCTATTAGTCTCTTATGCATTTATGCAATATATTGTAGCCAAACCAGAGAATGAATTCCAGAGGATTCCAGCATTCCTAGATACGCAATTTGCGTATCTGTAATTCATAGGCGGGGATTATGCTAATTGTGAATGAGCGTGCATGCGCGCCCTGTTTGCGAGTGATTGGAATTCATTAACACACACACATTTTACTATCAAATCTGACATTTATGAAGAATTTGTGAATCCGGAGGAGAGTTTACGCGCAAATTACTCGGAATTTAAACATAATATTTTCAAATGTTTCATGAATGAGGCCCAATGACTGCATTAACTGGAAAGGTATTACCCTTCTTTCAATTCCAAGCAAAATCCTTGCCATGGTGATCATAAGCAGGCTGTCTAAAGCTGTTTATAAAACACTTAAAAAGGAACAAGCAGTACGGAACAAATTCCGTTTCACGTAACATCATTGAACAGAGTGCAGAATGGCAACGGCAACTGTATGTAAACTTCATAGATTTTGAGAAAGCTTTCGACAGCATTCATAGAGACAGCATGTGATGCATAATGAGGGCATAAGGAATACCAAATCGTATGGTGCAGCTGATCAAGAGCTTTTACAACAATTACAGCTGCTGTGTGGGAGGAAGTGACGTCAGGTTTGAAGTAAAGACTGCAGTATGTCAAGGCTGAGTGATGTCTGCTTTACTATACAATCTGGTTCTTGGCTGGGTGATGAGACATACAACAGAAGCAAGGCAAACTGACATCAGATGGACGATCTTTTCCACCCTTGAAGATTTAGACTTTGCCAATGACTTATTATTACTTTCTCACACCCATCAGCATATGCAGGACAAGACAGATCAGCCAGAAGAAATCAGAAATTATGACCCTGAACATTACAGCACGAACTCCCGTTAAAGCCAATAACCACAATCTTCTCTTCACAGAATCTTTGTGGAAGTAACAAAGTCATCCAAAACAGACTCAACAAAGCAAACAATGTTATCGTCAACATAAACAACATTTGGAAATCTTCACAAATACAGTGTTAAAACCAAACTGAAACTCTACAACAGCTGTGTTCTCCCAGTGCTTCTCTATGGAGCAGAGTGCTGGTGAATGATACAACAAGACTTGGCCAAGCTGTCCACCTTTCATACTAGGAACCTACGAAGAATACTTAGAATCTTCTGGCCAAACAAGATCTCCAATGAAGACCTGTTGTCCGACGATGATCATGAAGAGACGTTGGCGATGGATAGGTCATGTGATAAGAAGCGAGGATGGATCCATCATAAAGACAGCCCTTCATTGGACACCAGAGGGAAAGAGGAAGAGAGGACGGCCAAAGATAACCTGGTGCCTTACAGTAGAACAAGCACTGGAAAATAGCAACCATACGTGGGGTCCACGACAGACAAAAGTGGAGACTTCGTTGCTGCCCTATGCGCCTTGGCCATCACGGGCAGTAAGTTAGTAGGTAACTAAATTTAAAGTGAAATTCCATTATACTGTGCGTCTTGTTTATTTATTTATTTACAACAGGGACAATGCATATTAATAAACATTACTGTAAATATGCCAGAGTTAGCCAAAAGGCTATTTTTCACCTGCAGTCCCTATACAGATGGTAAAAGTCAGCCTAAAAGAGAGTAAAATGACATTAATTACAGTTGTTTGTGATTCATGGCTGGTCATTTCACAAACTGGATCACCATCCAACTGGCCATGGTAGTCAAATCGGTTCGAGTTGAATTAGAAATGTCTCCATTTTAAAAAAGAAAAAAAACATCTTAAACTCCATGAGCAGTGCCACCGAGAGAGTCTTTGCCCCTAAGTCAAGTATCTCAACGAACACACTTCAAACTTGGTGAATTCTTGAGCCCCTTCTAACGGCAATCTTGGCAGCATAACACATATGAACAAGCGCAATACGCTTGAGAAAGCCTCTCCTAAACACCCAGCACCTCTGATACAAGCAAATCCTCCCTAAGCCACTAAACTGTATTTAAGCACTGACCATGAGCAGAAGGCAGCATTAGAATCTATCAGAGCCATCGCCATATGATTTGTGGTGACAGGGGAGCTATGGAGAGGGGTGCATGTGGGGGTGTCAACCCTCGATCGGTCTTCTTAAACCTCACAGGAAAATGGAAGCCACTCGGATTATGAGCTGCTGTAATTGTAAGAGGTGGCAAAGTCCAAGAGCAGTGATTGCACTGGATTAAGACAAGGACAGGGAGAGAAGGAGAGGGAGAGTTCAGGCCTTCCTTACCAAACACAATGTCTTGAATAAAAGTCAGATTGGATATCTACCAAACCACTGCACCAGTGAACACATCTACACACTACAGGCATTAGTCAATGAGCACGTCCATCTTAAAAACAAAGGCAAAATGCATGTTTTGTTGATTTAAAAAAAACTTTCGACTCAATATGGCATGATGGACTCTATTACAAAATTCTTCAATCAGGCTCAAATTCTTCAAAATATACAACATCATTAAATCCATGTACACTGAAAACAAATGCAGTTAAAATTAGTGACGAAAGAACAGATTTTTCATTCAGGGGCGTGGATTGAAACTTGAGTCCAAATCTGTTTAATCTATGTATTAATGAGATAGCAGTGTTACTGGAACAATCTGCAACAGCCGGTCTCACGTTAAACAACTCCTATGTCTGGCAGTGAATGCACAGAAAGAGAAAGCTGGATGAGCGTTCTACGCCATTAAAGGCAAATTTACACAAACATATATTCCAGTTACAGTCTGGTGTAAAATCTTTGACAGTGTTATTATGCCTAGCTCTATATGGTTGCGAGGTTTGGGGTCCACAGTGTCTGACAGATTAATGCAAATGGGATAAACACCACATAGAATCCTTGCATGCTGAATTCTGTAGAAATATCTGAAGAGTTCAGAGAAGAACACCAACTAATGCATGCAGGCCCAAATTACCCCCTAACAATACGTATCTAAAAACATTCCCTTAAATTCTGGACACAATTTAAGTCAAGTTCCTCTAACACACTACAATATGAAATACTTAAAACCCAAGAGCTGAGACCTAAAACCAGTCCCATCTGCCAACTGGCTCTGAAACTTCAGACCAGCACTACTGAACAAACCCAAATCAGAATAAACCAAATCACCAATGAAAGTAAAAAGTCATATAGACCATTGGGGGAAAAACAAAGTCAACTAAAATGTGAACAGAAAATACAATCTGGCAAATTATCTCCACACTGTTCGAGATGTAAAATAGAGACGGATCCTGACCACGTACAGACTCAGTGATCACAGTCTGGCCATAGAGAAAGGCAGACAAGGCAAACATGGCGTCCAAAGGAAGAACAAATCTGTGCCCACTGTAACACTGGTGAGGTTGAGACGGAGACACGCTTTATTCTTCATTGTGATAAATTTAAAGATGTGAGAGTAAAGATGTGAGAGAGAAAAACTATGACAAAATGTCAAAGCTTATGCCAGAGTTTCTTAGCTCTTCAGAAACAGAGCAAATTCATGTTACTAGAAGAGAAGAGACACATACAGTATCAGCTGCTGCTAAATTCATCTATCAGCTGCACACCCTCAGAAACAAACTGATCTCTTTGAACCAACGCACATATACACTGTTTCACTTTCATTCCATTCCCATGTTTGCCTAAAATGTAAATTTTATATACTGTATATTTAAATTGTTTATATTTCAGTCCGTTTGTTTATTTAAATATAATTTATTGTATATGTCATTCTATTTTTTATCTTTTACTTAGCACCTTATTTTAATTTCACTTTAATGTTTGTAGTTATTGTATGTCTTTTGTTAGATGTTCAATGCTTGGCAATATTATAAGAACACGCCATCATGCCAATGAAGTACCTTGAAATTGAGAGAGAGAGATTACAGACACTGGCACATCTCATATATGATGTTGTGTTTTTTTATGTAAAATAACATTTGGACTAAGACAACAGTCTATTTCATTTGGCTTGTTTGAGAGTTCTCATGCCACCTTCAGTATTACCTGTAATTACCAACAGCAGTGATTGCAGAAATAAACCACAACAATAAGACCAAAAAAAGCGAAAGTTTGATGTGCCAGAGCTAATTTCTCTTCTACATGTGCTGCAGCTCCTTTGTCGGAGAGGAGATGACCCCATGTCTGCTGCTTGTATCAGCGGAGCAGCATTGTGCTCTGGGTGAGATTTCGCTTCTCAAAGCATCTCCCAGCTCCAGCTTTCCCCACAAACACCCTGACTGCCATCTCGCCTTTTCTCTCGCACAGACAGTAATCTTTTCCTCTTCTCCGAGCTCGCATTGTCAGATCACAGCTAATGTTTGCCTCCTATTCAGTATATATACACACATATATGTATTTTTGCGTCTGGAAGAATCCATTGTTCCCAAATCATTGTAATATCTATTTAGAGTGGCAACAGCAGTGGCTGCTGATGCTCAGTATTCACAGAGCATAAACCAGCCTTAAGACTTAGAAAAGCTGAAAGAGCTTATCCCTATATTCTTAAACTCTCTGCTTTTATGCGGGTCTTAGGCATTAAGGGTAGGATTGTGAATAGCAATTGTTTGACTTCTGCACAAAGACAGGGAGTGTGTATACGTGGGTGGGGGAATTTTATTCCATGGCAAAATCCTCTCCCGTTCTTTCTTTCTTTCTTTTCTCGTTCCCTCTGTCTTCATGATTGTAAATATTAACCACGTTCTTAACTCGTAACGGTGTATGAGTCAAAGTAATGTGCTTTTAAGGATACATTATGTGACAGATTTTCCACTGTATACAAAACTGCTCAGAAATAAGAAAAGGCTATTTTATGGAGCCTGAAAACAAATTTGTTGTGGTTGAGAGGAGAAGAGAAACAAAGTGATTTGGGAGCTAGAAAAATACAGATATAACTTTGAGTTATCTAACTGTTACCAAACAATAAAGAAAAGCTTTCAATAGAGTTGGGATGATCTTTATTTTTACTTTTTTTAATACATATGTACATACATTTCCCAGTGTCCTATTTCTTTGTGCTTTTTTGCTATGTCTCAAATCCATGCTTGGTATTTCTTAAGTCTCTAATCCAAATGCATTTCAAAGGACTTTTTCAAAGCACAATGCAATGCACCATAGAGTTTGCTTGCAAAAGTCCCTGAGTTCAACTTCACAGCACAGCGTGTGAAAGATGACACCAGCTCTCTGAAGGGCCTGCTGTTTTCTGTTTATAACCAGCCTGTAGCAGAGAATATAATGTCATTTGTGTAAGTAAAAGCTCTTATATTTACAGTATAGAGGAAAGCGTGTTATTGTATCATGACCCAGCAGTGTTTGGTCTGTCACAGACAGCAGTTCCGCCACATACAACACAGTCTCACTGGAATTTGTGACATTGTCACGAACTGTAATCTATTAATATGTGTTCATGGACACAAATTTCCCCCTTTTTCATGTCAGTCAACACAACTTTTTTTCGTGTCACCTAGTACGACTTTCAATCTAACGTATTTTAATTCTCGAGATCTTTCATATATATACACAGTATATATATATATATATATATATATATATATATATACCTGTATGTATATATCAACGCAATCTGATGGGAATTTACCTATTTTACAAGGTGGCTCATTCGTGTTAATTCCTATTTCTTATGATCTCATTCGTATGTTTTGTTATGATTTGACTTTGCACCTATGACGCTGGGTTTAGAGGCGGGGTTAGGTTAGCCATTTATCCTTGCTTCGCCATCTCTAGTAACTCAAAATTTGCCTTTGCGGCTGTGATTTTAGGATTTGAGATGGGGTAAGGTGTTGGTTAGCCTCCTCCTAAAATATGTACAACTTCTATTGATATCAGATTATAAATATATAAATGTACATACACACGCAGGCTATGTATTAAAAGTCATGCTGAGTGACATGATAAAAGGTTGTGCTGACTGACACCAAAAAATCGGGAAATTCGTTCAACAAGAATCAATAGATTCCAAATTTCGTGCCTATGCCACAAACTGGGTTGGTACATACATACCATTTGCCAAGGACAGGTTTATTCAGGAGGGAACAAGAAGTCCTTTATATCAAACTAATGACACAGGGTGGCTAACACACATAGACAATAATGGTTTTGGATAAGAGAGTACAAAAACTGTGATAAATCGCAAGTGATTTGTTGTGGACAAATGGTTGTTGAAAGCAGCTGGACTCTGGTCTCTGCTTATACCTGTAAACATGAAACAAATTGCTCTTGACAGTGAGGAGGGAAAACAATTGCATTTGCAATTCTGTGAGCTGTCATTCTGCAGGGTCCATTAACTGATAGAGCAGGACTGAGGTTGGCTAGAAAATGAGTGTATGGTTAATGGGAAGGAGCAGTGGTGGATGTTTTAATCAGCTGTGGCTCTTCAACAAGAAAGAAAATGGGAGTGAACAGCTTCTCATCAGCATAGTAGCACAGGCATCCATCTTAAAAGCCGCTGGCTGTGTGTGACAATCATTCTCTTCTTCTAGTCTCTGTCATGAACGTAACACTTCCACATTTTCTGTCCAAAGTTCTGTCATGAAACTCTAGATAGCGCAATCCGATAAGTCTAAGGCCGTTTCTCAATATGTGCTCTTCAGCGGTGTTGTGTCCTCTTGTTCTCGCTCTACGTAATCAGTAACCGCCAAAGTCCGGTTCCAATAGAACACAAGAACAGATAATGCATGAAAGTACCCGGATGAGTTCTTAATATCAAGGATGCATTGAATGCAGACTTGCTTGTCCCGAACCTGCTTGAAGTCATTGCAGCACGTCCATCTGAGTTCGTTCTTCCAAGGCTGCCTCGTAAGACTGGTCTCCGGGAGAATACAAGTCCGTTCTTTGCGGTCTTGGATTTGATAAATGGCGTAACTCTACCTGACACAATGACTTTCATAGGCGCAGCTGATTGGTTTGTATGTAGCCAATATCCTTGCTCCTTAACATTCAAATACCTGGCTAGTGATTGCCGTAGTAATGCAGCTTGCTTCAGAAATCCTCCACCCTCCCCAGCTCCACTTGTATAGATCTGCCTCGAGGTATCAGGTATCCTAAGGGGGTATTTTATATATGTTATATGTGAAGCAGCAGTATTCTTACATGCTCACAGCAGCATGTCGTGGATGTATTGGCAGTAGCAAGTCGTGGTACTTGCTCTGCCGCAGCGGCAGTGTAGCAAATCTATTCCGCCAAGATCAAACACATTAATATTGTCATATACTGTACATTACCATGTCAACTCTCTGAGAGTTGTCATGACAGAACTAAATGCCATAAGCTGTTGCTATTGGACAGTCTGATAATGACGTATACATTGGTTATGACCCTACAATAAGTGCTAGGCGCTTGAGACATTTTGGGTTTGGAAATCTTAAAGTGAGAAAAAACTAAACAGTAAATTGTAAATTTCAAATTGTAAAACTAATTAAATAATTTCACATTGTTTTATTAAGTTAAAAAATACAAATATAAGTCATTTCACTAGTGGTGTCAGATTTTTGGAGACCAATGCATTTGCTATTTTCATATTATTTTAACATCACATGTTTTTTAAGGACATATGCAATTGCTTACACTCACACACAATAGAAAAAAATCAAGGTTTTACTATTGCACCAAAGAATAGTAGTATCTGAGAAATGGAATCTTTGCAATTTTTTGGAGTTGGGGTCATCCAGGTCATTTTAAAACATACGCCTTTGTTTCTGGACTACAAGATATTTGCTGAGGCAGTTCATATGCAAAACTTTGCAAGATATTGTCAAACGCTCTCATTTGTCCTTGCCACATTTGTCATTAATCTTTGGCCCTGCTTGCTCAGAGACAGGCCTGATTTGTATGGGGGTATCCCAAGGGAAGCCCAATACATTCTCAAATAATATAATGGCATTATGGCCAGCTGCAGTAAAATGTGTCATATAAATTATACATTACTATAGAACCGAACACCCCACAGATTGATATGACAGCTCTCAATGGTGAAATTTAGTCTATGCTATTAAAATTAGCCCCTCCCCAAACACACAAAGTGCTTTATATATACATGCAGTATAGCAGCTTTCAGTAATACTAAAGTGGGTTTTTCATTAGAGGCTGTATGATGGTTAACAATGAAGGACTAAGAACCTTCCTTACCACAACAAGCTAAGAAAGACATAAGACCAGCTTAGACTGTATTATGTTACATTTGCCTTGTCCACCATTTCTCTTTAGACACCAAACCCTGAGTCTGACCCCTTCTGTATGACTAATTTGAACATGTTTCTTAAAGAAGCAAGGAGGGAACAGGATGAAAAGCTGCCTAATTGTTTATAAATTATTTAATACAACATGTGAATCATTTTCTTAGTCTGTGGTCTACAGATTCAAATTTTGTGGATTTTTCTTCTACCCTTACATTCAATTTTAAAAATGTAAACAATACTAATAATTACATTTTTAATCTTTATTGTGTTAAAATGACTGTCCTTGAATTTCATTCTAACCAAGCTGTATTTTGAAAATATTTTTTAAATGTGTGTATTTACTGCAAATACCCTTCTGATAATTACGATTACATTTTTCAATATCAAGAAAATAACTTTTAAATTCTTAAGATGTTTAAATTGTGTTTTTATGCTGCTGGACATTTATGCTGATGGACATTGTTAGTATGCAAATAAAATAAACTGCACAAATAAGCAGTATTATTATACATAAAACAATTTGAAAGGTTGCGCATTATAACGTTTTCACGATATGTCCCCACTTTTACAGGGTCACATAAATGTGTCAAAAGGGAACATACGACCCTACATTTTCTTATACCTCTGCCTCACTTTTATATACTGTCAAAAAAATGAAAAGTTATTATGAATGCTGTTTTGTCCATAGATGGTAGAACTTTTTGGTAGGGCTTTTTTTCGTTTATCTAACAGTACTTATCCAATTGACATTAATGTTTGCGGGCATTTCTCCTCTACTTTCACGAGCAGTATACACAAAAAAGGAATACATAATATAGAGAAATGTAGAGTGGCACAGGGATAAGACCCAATACCCAACGGAGCAAAGAAAAAAACAAGGTGAACAGGGTACAACAAGTACTAAGCCACATTTGAGACCGCTGGAAAGCTGAGAGAGGCAAAGCCTGGAGACTTTGTTGGCAGAGATGAATTAGAGCACAGGAAATAGCCTTTTGCACCTTCCACTGATACTGACACAAATGCACACATGTGTGCACACACTCTCATCTATCTGTCTTCCTTCTCATTCCAAACATCCACAAAAAACAGAGGGCATTGTATGGACGAAGAATAGATTGTAGCACATTCAAAATTAGACTCGATTTTCAGTTCTCCAGAAAGCCATGTAGTATCCTTCATGTATGATGCAAGTGAAAATAATATACTTGACCCATTTTTGTTTGTTCTTTGAGAAGTTTGTTAAAACGTAAGTTCTATAATAACTCGCAGAGCTCATGTATATTAAGTAGAAATTCATCGCCTTTTATGATAAATTGCCAGGGTAATAGTGGGACACCTCTTTTGCCGTGGCAATAGTGGTATACCTCTTTTGCATTTCAATATGAGTGGGTGTCAGATTGTTATTTCATTACCTGGCGACACATTCGCTGATGGATTTCAATTTGCATTTTCATGCTCTCTCAATTCATAGCCAGACATGCAGAGTCCACATATAAACACATACAATCTTAACAGGAGGGATTAACAGAGAGAATGAATAATTTAAAAAAGGAATAAACATGGATGACAAGATCTTTCTAAAGCCAATTTCAGGCCATCAATCAATAAATAACTAAATAACGAATGAAGTACACGCATGTACTTTTGCATATACTGTATATTTGAATACCTTTTGAAAAATTCCAGTACACCTTGAAATCATGTGAAATAATAATGCCACAGACTACTGCTTTATTGTTTTGCTGAGTAGATGGTATATTGAGGTTTAATTCATTATTTAAAAATCTGAATGTCAATGAAACTAAGACATGGTAGACTGGTGCAATATTGTGCCATTCAGCTAGACTCTCTCTCTCTCTCTCTCTCTCTCTCTCTTTCATTTCCTCTAGCTTAACCTCATGACCCAATCTACAGTACAAACTCAGAATTCCTTACGCCTTACTTTGAGTGGGAAACGAAGCCAAAGAAAAGGTGCCTGTGCAATTAACAAATTACTTTTGCCTTTCTCGCCCCCTGCTTAATTGTTTGTACCAAATCCAACTAATAATACATTAATAGAGAAAAAGATTATAGCGGATGAAATGAGACACTCAATGGAGGCAGTAATTACCCTCTCTGTAGCGCTCAATAGGCGTAGACTGGATAAAAAAAGAGCCTGACGTGATACCTAGGAAACCATGAGGGTCTGCAATCCTGTGGTAAAAATGACTCCATTACACTGTTCTCCGTAACGGAGTTGCATTGAATGATTACACAAGTTTACGAAAAAAAGAGAGATTAAACAAATGAGTTTTTGCTGCATTTCGCTTCAGTTTATGATGTGGTTTGTACATAAAAATTATGTTGCTTTATCAGTATTAAAGCATGTTTGTTTGTTTTGTGTAAAACATGTTCAGAGGTGCTGTCACATAATGTACGCTGCAGACGAATAGTCCTAAATAGTCTTTTAATAATCCAACAGGTAATCCAGACACAGTCAAAACAAGACCACATCACAACATACACATAGTTTAGACGAGACTAACAAACAGGACAGGCTAGATACAGTCAAACCAAAAATTATTCAGACACCAGATATAATTTTTGATATATTTTTACTTTGGTGCAGGATACTATTGTTCATTTATGTAAGTGGGGATAGCTAAATAAAATAAACTGTGACATATTATATCCAAAAATTCTTCATACAGTGGACTACCAGTAAAATAGATAACATTTTGTGACCAAATTTTTTGGACACGTTGACCTGCACTGTAAAACATTATTTGTTGTTTTTTTTTTAATTCAATTTACAAATATTAGTTTCAATGAATATTAGTTTCAATGAATTTCTCGTAAATGTTGACTAAACCCGTTTAATTGACACAACATTTTAAGGCAACCAGGTAACGTCTCGGTTACGACTGTAACCTCTGTTCACTGATGGAGGGAAAGAGACGTTGTGTTGACAGATGTGGTTTGAACTTGAGAACCTATCCTTAGGTCCAACGTTCGGTCCAGATTATTGCGTAATGTGAGACATTCACAGATCAAATTTTACACATCCAATCGGGCCGCCGCGATCATATCAAACATGTTTGATATTTAGGATTTCAAATCCGGTGATGTGCAGTGCGTTGAAATGTGGCAACAGAACAAATACCTCTATAATGTTTCCTTCAAGTTGTTGCTTCGCAATGTACATTGTGTTCTGTATTTTACACAGTGAACACACACAAGCTGCTGCTGCTTCTTCTTGGTTTTTACCGGCAGTTTGCACTACTGCCATCTTCTGGTGATCGTCAACTTATCTATTAAGTCATATTCTTGCTATTAGTCCTGTTTTAGCTAGAAACCAGAATAAGTATTTTCTACCTTGAACACTTCTGACACATTCTAGTATGTCCTTAAATTCTTGTCCCACTAAACCTACTTTTACGAGCTGCTGCTTCCTCACACAACTTTATTTAATTGCTACCAGAAACAAAACATCCATGCATAACCACCAGTTGACATAATGCCATACTACCACTAGATGTCCCCATGTCACATCAAATACACACATTGGGCCTCATTCATGAAACATTTGTAAATATATGAGTAAATTCCTAATAATTTCCTCCGGATTCACAAATACTTCATAAATGTCAGATTTTGTAGTAAAATGTGTGTATGTTAATGAATTCCAATAATTTGTAAACAGGGCGCGCATGCATGATCATTCACAATTAGCATAATCCCCGCCTATGAATTACAGCTACGCAAATTACGTATCTCGGAATGCAGAATCCTCTGGACTTCATTCTCTGGTTTGGCTACATTATATTGCATAAATGCATAAGAGACTAATATGCTATGTGTTTACCAATTAATTAAACTGTGTCCACCAAAGTGTTTCTAGCCAGCTGAAATAATACCTGGTGGTTTTCTGAAAACGACCAGCTGGTAGCGTTTGAGAACGCATTGGAGGCACTGTATGTAATTCCGGCGATGTGTTGGTTGAAATATCCACAACCGTTATCCTACTTGTTAGTAGTATCTTATTTTGAGGAATATGACTGTATATAAAATGTCATGGTTATGGATGTAACCTCAGTTCCCTTTCTGTCGGTCTCTCGACGTTGTGTCGAGCCGACAGATGGGGTTCGTCCCTGAGAACCAATCGCTTCCGACTTCTTAGAAAAGGCCAATGGAAATTGGCGAATGAAATTTGCATGCCAGACTCCGCCCCCGGATATCCGGGTATAAAAGGGAGACGGCGTGCCTCATTCATTCACCTTTTGTTCTTCGGAGCCTTCGCTCATGATCAACAGACTTCGCTACAAGTAGCAACTACAAGACTGCCGGCTCTACGACGTGGTGCAGTGGACTGTCCCTTCCTGCGGCGACTACCCCTAGGCGTCTCGGCGGTTCCAGAAGTGTTAGAGTTTTTTCTCTAAAAGAGCAAATTTCTCCAGTGTGGCATGTCCCGCTGTTCTCGTGGGTGCAACACACTCATCGAGAAGGGGGACGGACACGATGTCTGCTTCCAGTACGCTGGGGAAGATGTTGTGGATACGTCCTGTCCGCACTGCGGGCGGTTGACAATTCAGACGTTGCATCACGGGTGGCTGTGTTCCCATGGGACTCAGCCACCACCTCGTCTGCTTCCCGTTCCGTGACGGCTGGACTACGGCCCTGCCGCCCGCTACGGCGAGCAGCGAGGGTGATATGAGGATTACTGTGAGCGCTAATCCGTCAGCCACTGTCTCGCTCGTCTGACCGTTCCCCATGAGACGGTCCCACCGTCTTGTTCCTCAACCACGTATCGGACACGGTACGTGATGATGAGATGTCTGTTGCAGCATCGGAGGGTGACATACTGGCATCAGACTCCGATGATTCCTTGAAGCTCCCTCCCTCGGGGGGTCGAGCTCAGGAAGAAACGGACGTCGAAATGTCAGCCATGCTTTCCCGTGCCACCGGCATTGGGTTGCGGTGCACCGCACTGCCTCTCCCAATGCTCGCGGCTGGATACACGGTACCTCGGGCTTGAGAGTGGCTTCAAGCCGCACTCGCCCCCAGTGCCGTGTTCCCCCGGAAGTGCATGAGGAACCTAGTACGACCTGGAACGCTCCCCTTCGGCGCGTACACATCAACTAGTTCCATCGCCCTTTCTTCTCTCGATGGTGGGGCAGCTAGAGGATATGTCGATGTCCCCCAGGGGCTCGACCTAGACTCCCGTCCAAAGCACGTAGGCTTTTCGACATCTGAGGTGTCGAGAGCTTACTCTGCTGCGGGCCAAGCTGTCCCCTCTATCCACGCTATGGCCATCCTGCAGGTCCATCAGGCCAATGCACAGAGAGAGCTCCACGAGAGTAAGACCAACCCAGCACTTATGCAGGAACTCCGCGCCGTCACCGACCTCGCTCTTCAGGCTCTTCAGGGCCCTGGGTCAGGCGATGTCCACACTTGTGGTCCAGGAGAGACACCTCTGGCTGAACCTTGCACAGATGAACACCGAGAAAGTCCGCTTTCTCGATGCACCCATTTCACAAGGGGGGCTGTTTGGTGATACTGTCGAGCTGCAGTTCTCGACAGTAAAGGAACAGACAGAGGATATCAAGTATATCCTCCCCAGCCGCGACTCGACTGCCCTTTGGCCGCCGAGATCCCGTGCACCGTCTGCTTCCCAGCAGCCCTGGTCCTCTTCGAGACATCGAAGACCCCCAACCACGCAGCGGGTTTCGCCATGGCGCAACGTCAATTGCCGTCCACCGTCGTGCCGAGGGTGGGAGCGGCTGTAATGACCCAGAGAGAGAGGAAACTCTTTTTGTGAGTAAGTGGGCGCTAGTCCCCCGGAGGGGGCCAGCAGGTGGTGAGACGGGGCAGGAACCGTCCCTCTCCTATCCCCCAGCGATGGAGTGGCTGGGGTCGGGCCCGATGGTATTCTCGATCTCCCTGGGGTCTTCCCATAAGGGCTGCTTTCGCCGCGGCTGCTGATGGGGCGATGGTCTCCTCTTCGATGTCTCTCCCTTTTATATCCGGGGGCGGAGTCCGGCATGCAAATTTCATTCGCCAATTTCATTGGCCTTTTCTAAACTAGTCAGAAGTTGATAGGTTCTCAAGAGCGAACCCCATCTGTCGGCTCGACACAACGTCGAGAGACCAACAGAAAGGGAAATGCAGTAATAATACTTCTCTATTGTTGTGTATGATGGTTGGTCAATGTAGTGTTTGTCCCGCCTGTTCTCCACTGTGAATGGATGGCTGTGTAAAAAATGACAGTGACGAGCTCTGCGTTTTACCCAAAGTAAAAAATAATAAAAGACAGGGCAAAAGAACTCGTGAAATATTATTATGATACACAGTGCATGAAAATGCAGTGTCATCAGTTTGTCTAAAAGATTACAGAACATTACATGTGGAGCAGGTGTACATATCTTTTGTACCAACTAACAGTTTGAAAATACAAACATTTTCATGAATCTGAAAATTTACATTAGAATGACTTTACGGAAGATTTACACGAAAATTTGTTCTGCTTGTGTTTCATGAACGAGACCCATTTTTTACATCAGCTTTCGAGTGAAATCACGTGATGTGCATGTTCTCAGGTAAGATAATATTAATATTATCTTGCAGTGTGTGATGAACCAGGAGTTTTGAATCTTTGTTACCCATTCAATTTTCAAGAAAGAGGGACGTCACTTCCTGTTTGCTGAGAGCGCGTGGTTTGAGTCGGAGCTCTTTCAAACTTATTCTTAATACATCGTTTATTCTTGTTATATCTTAAGACTTGTGTTTTAAATTGTTATTCACCGAGGGTAAAACATATCCTTAAGTACATATATCCCATACCAAAAATCGTCCTTAAACGCACCGATAATTTATTTTTATCGGATCACTCGCTATTAGCCTCAGGCTGTTAGCATTCCCAGCCTGCCTGCTCACTGCTTAACACACTGTTCTCATTATTACATCACTAATGGCTAATGTTTCAGATGTGTTTGTACCTTTGAACTTCACTCCTGCACTGGCACACCCACGGCGAAAGGCGCGAGCCAGGACTGGAGCGATGACCCAACCACCGCCACCGGTCTTCGAGATCCCGACTAGGAACCGCTTTGCCGTCCTCTGCGAGACGGAATGCAACGCTGTGGTCATCGGAGACTCAATCGTCCGGAACGTACGCGCTTCCTCCACTAAAGGTAAGGTGCGCACTCATTGTTTTCCTGGCGCCCATGTTCTTGATGTCTCTGCGCAGGTACCTGCGATCCTGAAGGACGATGCTAACGTCAGAGCTGTCGTGCTGCACGCGGGGGTGAATGACGTCAGGATGAGGCAGTCGGAGATCCTGAAGAGGGACTGCACCCCAGCAGCTTCGGAGCGGTTCTTCTGTCTGACAACATCTCAAAGACGCTACGCAACGCTTGACTACGTCTCCCAGCGGTAAGTCAAAACTTTAACCATAGTCTGTGTTCCTCCCACTCATCTGTTATAAATGTTACTGCTTCCAAATGCATAGAGACTGTGTCTGTCCCCCGAATAATACTACAAAATAACAAAATAGCCAAATCTCAGAGAAAAAATCTAATCGTGATTAAACCTGAGGACAATGTAATAAACGACCAAAACAAACTCATAAAGTTCGGCCTACTTAATATTAGATCACTAAATTCAAAAGCAGTTATTGTAAATGAAATGATCACAGACAACAGTTTTGATATACTTTGCCTTACCGAAACCTGGCTTAAACCAAATGATTATTACGGTCTAAATGAGTGTACACCACCAAGCTACTGTTATATGCATGAGCCACGTCCGGTTGGTCGAGGTGGCGGTGTCGCAACAATCTTTAGAGACTTTCTTACTGTAACTCAGAGAACGGAGCATAAATTTAAATCATTTGAAGTGCTTGCGTTGAACATAATTGTTCCAATTGACAGTAAAAAACCATTGCTTTCTTGTACGTTGGCTACAGTGTATAGACCCCCTGGTCCCTACACTGATTTTCTGAAAGAGTTTGCGGACTTCCTATCGGACCTATTGGTTAACGTTGATAAAGTACTAATTGTCGGAGACTTTAATATCCACGTAGATAGTGCTAACGATGCATTAGCAGTGGCGTTTACAGAGCTATTACACTCTTTTGGAGTAACACAACACATCAATGGACCCACTCATCGATTTAATCATACACTAGACTTGATTATATCTCACGGAGCCGATCTAACCAATATAGATATTATACCTCAAAGCGACGATGTCACTGATCACTATCTTATAACATGTACACTGCGCACTGCAGAAATCAGCCGTTTAACTCGTTATCGACAGGGTAGAACAATTACCTCGACTACTAAAGATAGTTTCGCAAAGAGCTTGCCAGATCTGACTCCTTTAATAACCATACCAATAAATACAGAATCGCTCGATGACATGACCAGCAAATTGGGCACTATTTTCTCTAATACATTAGAAGCTGTCGCACCTATGAAGTCAAAAAAGATTAATGAGAAAAACGCAGCACCATGGTACAATAGCACCACTCGCGCCCTTAAAAGAGAAACACGTAAACTGGAGCGCAAATGGAAACAAACCCAATTAGAGGTCTTTAAAATTGCGTGGAAAGAGAGTGCAAACTGTTATAAAAAGGCACTAAAAGCAGCAAAGGCTGAGCACCTCCGTAACCTCATAGAAACTAACAAAAACAATCCAAGGTTTTTATTTAGTACAGTTGCTAAACTAACAAATAAACAGACTTCACCTGACCTGGGTATTCCGCCGCACCTTGGTAGCAATGATTTCATGAATTTTTTTACAGAGAAAATCGAAAACATACGAGACAAAATAGTAAAAACTCAACCTCCAAGTCTGTCCTATAAATTAGTACCAACCATCGCCCCAAAAGAAAGGCTACAGTGTTTTTCACCTATAAAACAGGAAGATTTAATTAAACTTATTGCAACATCTAAACCTACAACTTGCTTATTAGACCCCATACCAACTAAATTATTAAAAGAGTTATTACCCGTTGCAATTGAGCCCATTTATAACATTATCAACTCGTCAATTAATCTAGGCCATGTCCCAGGAGCCTTTAAACTGGCCGTCATTAAGCCTCTTATCAAGAAACCAAACTTAGACCCCAATGAACTAGGAAACTATAGACCGATTTCAAATCTCCCTTACCTGTCTAAAATACTAGAAAAAGTAGTGTCCACTCAGTTGTGCTCTTTCTTACAAAATAATGACATACACGAAAAATTCCAGTCAGGCTTTAGACCGCATCATAGTACTGAAACTGCGCTCGTTAAAATTACAAACGACCTGCTTATAGCATCAGATAAAGGTAACATCTCACTCCTAGTCCTGCTCGACCTTAGTGCTGCGTTCGATACTGTAGACCATAAAATACTTCTAGATCGCTTACACAATTATACCGGTATTCAGGGACAGGCACTACAATGGTTCAGATCTTACTTATCAGACCGACATCAATTTGTCCATTTAAATGGGGAATCATCAAATCTAACGCAAGTAAATTATGGATTACCTCAGGGATCGGTTTTAGGACCCTTGCTATTCTCCATATACATGCTGCCCCTTGGAAACATTATTAGAAAACATGGAATTAGCTTCCACTGTTATGCAGATGATACTCAGCTATATATCTCATCAAGACCAGATGATTCCTTCCAACTATCCAAATTGGCAGAGTGCATCGACGATATAAAGCATTGGATGACTTGTAATTTCCTTCTTTTAAATTCTAATAAAACAGAAATATTACTTATCGGACCAAAGACACGTGAGCAGAATATTTCGGATTATGACCTGCAAATTGAAGGCTGCACTGTTACTCCAACAAATACAGTTAAAGACCTTGGCGTTATATTAGACAGCAACCTGTCATTTAAAAATCACATCTCAAATGTCACAAAAACAGCCTTCTTCCACCTTAGAAATGTTGCCAAATTGCGAAATATTTTATGTGTGGCTGATGCAGAGAAGCTTATTCATGCATTTGTGACCTCAAGACTTGACTACTGTAATGCACTGCTTAGTGGTTGTCCTGCAGCATCAATAAACAAACTACAGTTAGTTCAGAATGCAGCTGCCAGAGTTCTAACCAGGTCCAGAAAATACGATCACATAACCCCAATGTTATCAACCCTTCACTGGTTACCCATTAAGTATCGTATTGACTTTAAAGTTCTTTTAATTACTTATAAAGCCTTAAATGGTTTAGCCCCTACCTACATAACAGAGCTTCTACCACACTACAACCCATCACGCTCTCTAAGATCTCAAAACTCCAGACTTTTGATAACACCTAGAATAACTAAATCCACCAAAGGGGGTAGAGCTTTCTCATACGTAGCACCTAAACTCTGGAATAGCCTCCCCGATACTATTCGAGGGTCAGACACACTCTCCCAATTTAAATCTAGATTAAAGACACATCTTTTCAGCCAAGCATTCACTAATACATAGCTAATGAACAGCAGCTACGCTAATTATTCTCTTTCTGTTTCTGCCCTCGCCTCGGGATGCCCATCCCGAGGTAGGGAGAGATTCCGCCAGGCCCAGATGAACGTCATATGCCCATCCACAACTAGAGATTACGCCAGCTACATCGGAAAATCCCGTGCCATCCTCCTGCGAGAGCCTGCGGACTGACTGACCATCCAGCTCCATCCAAGGCAATTCCATCACCACCCAAGAAAAAGGCGACCATCTGGCCGGCCCAGCTCAGACAATTCCATCCCCAACCGAGAGCAAAGACGGACTACCTGTCACATAAATGCTAAATTTACAATACTTGGTATTTAATGCTAAACTTACATCACACGACAGCAGTTTGAAGTTATGGCTGCACTCAGTGACTTTGATTGGAGGTAGCTGGGTGGGTGTTGTGGGGAGTGGGGGGGCTTGTTGGTTGTGGTTCGGGGCGTTTCATTTGTTGGGACTGTGTGGATCTGGTCTGGTTGGTCTTGTTTTGTGGTCGATGTCGGACAACAGAGGAATAAAGTTAATTATGCCATTACTACTTTTCCCTGGTTGTTCCTCTGTTGTCTGTTGTTGATCGCGGAATGAGACCGGGTTGGACCTGCACGGTTTCGGCGGGTGGGGCTTCCTGGGTCGCGGCTCGTGGGCTCTCCCTGTTCTTCGTGGACGTTGCTCGGTGGCTTTGGTCGGGGTCACTGAGTGCAGCCATGACACGTCAGAGGAGATCTGGCCCTCCCGGCTGAGCCTGGTTTCTCCCGAGGTTTTTTTTTCTCCATTATTCATCATTGGAGTTTGGGTTCCTCGCCACAGCAGAGCAGTGCAGTGTTGGCTTGCTCACCGGGAGACTGCATTTATTTATTTATTTATTTATTCATTTATTTATTAGATATTATTTATTATAATGATCTTGCTTGGTCTATAAACACCATGCACTGTGCTGTGTTTTACCTTTCTGTGTTTTTCTTATTTGCTCCTGTAAAGCTGCTTTGGAAAAATGCACATTGTGAAAAGCGCTATATAAATAAAATAGAAATTAATTGAATTGAAGAAAGTTTGCATGCATTACACAGTGAATTACTTCAAGTTATATAATATATTATGGCAAAAGCCTCTGTTCACAGCTTCACAGTGTTCAATGACTTAGTCGGAGACACATCGCTGCTTGTGCTATTGCTAAGCTTGGAATAATGCCTGTGAAATCCTGCCCGATCTGTTTAACCCGTGTATGGTTTTCGGGTCTGTGGGATTCGTTTTCATTTTTTGTAAAAATAATAATGATACACATAATTATTTTTTTCAAATTCAGACTCATTGGCCCTGGCTTATTTTCTGTGAAGAACACATGTCCAGACAAATTTTCATTGAACAGACACTGTACACCCCCCTACACATTAAACAGGATGTTTGGGTCCACTGGACCCGGGGCTTATAAAATTGTGGAAACTGTAGATTCCGTGTACCTTCATTGTGTCCTCTTCATGTCTGGGCTTGTGTGCGTGTGCGTGTGCGAGAGAGAGAGAGAGAGAGAGAGAGAGAGAGAGAGAGAGAGAGTTTAAGTGTGAGTTTTCTGTTTTTGCCCCTGCTGTTCCCGCAATAAACGTGAAGCACTTCAATTCATAAATTTTATTTAACAAAGGTACAGGGCAAATATTAACCATATACTGTATGCTGTTTATATTGCTTGTAATTGGAATGAAGTACACATCTGTGAAGTGTTTTAACATAAAGAGTTTATTGTGTTGAATTAAAATCTCAAAACTGCAGCGGGTCCACGAGACCCACGAACACTGGCTGAGTAACAAAAATATACAAGGTGGAAAACAAGGATGAAAGAAATCTTCTTCTTTCACTGGAGTCCGAAAGGGTGAATGTTCGTGTGGGAGTTTGTCTTGTTCCAACATGTGGAAATCCACCACAAGGTTGGACCGGCACATCAAGGTCCAAACTGAGCTCTCAAGTGTGGCGCAGGAGGACATTCTGAGAGAGATGAAGAGGAAAAAGATACTCAACGAATTAGCCGCCCTCAGGGAATCCAACCCCGTCGTTCCCATGGTCTCTACCCAGGACATTCAAATGTATGAGTGGTAGGAAGAACTGAACTATCCCATGGTGCCTCGAAAGCCCTGAGGAGGAAGAGAAGTAGGAGGTGGGGTTGGGTGTAAAAGCCCTCGCTGCAACAGGAGAGCCAAGCGATAAAGGTAAACAATCGCAGACCTAAATGTGCAGGTTGACACATTGTGCAAAGCCCTCAGTGAGCTCACGAGGCGATACAGAAAGCTGAAGAAGAGGTCGTCACTTATTGACAAAGGTGGGAGAAAGATAAAGCAAGTAACCAAAATACTCCTTTCCTCCCTGGAGCCTGATGAGGAGGACAATGAACCACCTGCCGGCCAGGAAGTTTCAAATATTTTTTCAAGCCAAGTGCACTCGCCCCAGCCCACCACCAGCCAGCAGGCCACCACAAGCCAGGAGCTATAGTCTCAACCAAGGGTAGCAGAAACAATCCCCCCGCATTACCCGGACCACGTGACCGTGCTGAATGAGTAAACTTGCACTGTTTTATAACATGTTTATTATGCGTAAATACGATGTATACATTATCTACTTATATTGACCCTGTCAAGCAAGCAATGAGTGGTATGCATTTTTGGACTTATACATTTTTTGAGATTGTTTTCCTTACATCTGTAACTTATTTGACGGCCCTCATAGGTAGATAATGTAAAATCCCTGTAAATGGTCTTATGTGACTCTGCATAGGTTTATTTGAGTCAAGCTAATAGTATAGTGTTTATATTAATTAATTTATCAATTATGCACTTATTACAGCTTTGTAACATGTTTATTATGCTTAAAACGATATGTTCAATATCTACCTATGTATTCCCTGTCGAATAGGTTATGAATGGGATGCATTTTTGGACAGACATTTTTTGAGAAATTTCATCTGACATATGTTACTTATTTCTACAAGGCGCTCAAAGGTGGCAAATGTACAAAGCCTAATAATGACCATTATTTCCCTTGGCAATGAGATATATGGGTGAAACCAACAGTAGGGTTCACAGGAGGCTCAATCCTTCATAATGATGTACATTAAAGCTCATCAATGTACTTCAGAAGCTTAAAAACGATGTGTACATTAGCTACCTATGTGGACCTCGTCAAATAAGATATGTCTGGGACTTCCTGTGACTCAGCAAAGTCACAGGAAGTCCCTCTCGCCACCTATCTGATAGGGGTCTCATAGGCTTCTTTTGGACAAAACTGTAAAAGGTCATTTTTTAAGACTGTAAACAACTTGTGTATGCCAAACATACAGTTATGTATCCTATAAGCACCCCATATTGGTATATTGTACACTTCAGGCTGTTAAAATGCTTACTTTGTATACAAATGCACTTTTCTAAAAACAAGTCTCAGCTTAGCATTTTCAACTTAAATCTGCTTTGTTTTTGTGCAAAAGCCTTGGGGCTTCAAACGCTGGTTCATCACACCCTCATGCACCACATATTTAAAGCCAGTACCCCTTCGGAGTATGCCAAGTGTTCGAGAAAAAAACGCAAAAAATATTCCGGGAAAATACGTGGCCCACAATGTCCCCAAAACGGACAATTTAAAACTTAACGAGGTCGTACCAACTTCAACTCTGGGAGCCAAATGAGGGGGCCGCGAAGAGCAAGATATTTCGAATCGGGGTCAGTCGGAGTCCCCGGGGCCATTTCGGAGTCTTTTTAGAATAAACACCTATGAAAATAATGCGATAGGTTGCAGGTGTCAGAGGCTCCCGTATTATCCTTGGGGCTAGAGGAGCCCCAAACTTTAGATTCTGGTAGTCTGTAGGCCCCTGTTTCACCGAGAGGGAGACTTTCTAGAGCCGAGGGAACATTTTCTAGTGCGTTTTGCAAAACACTGTCACACAGGCTTCTTCCTCTCGTAGCCAGACAGACCCTCTTGAATGGGCAAACAGAACAAAAGGTGGGTTCAATCTTTTTTCAAGAAAATGGGACTTTGGGAGGATGTAGAATTACAGATCTCGAGATCCCGGTTTGGAAGACCCCTGCGGTTGACTGTGTCGAATTTCAAGACCCTGCGACCTTTTGATCCCTGTATTCTACAGGGTATATTCACAACCTATTTGTAGGCTGCCGGTGTCTTTTTCGGCAAACTGAATTGTCAATGAGGTCCGAGGGTCATGGAACTCTAGAAAATAACCCAGGGGTCCTTGACGAAGCATATACATGAATTTTTGGGCGATCGGAACTTTCTGTACCAGAGTCCGACAGGAGCTTATGAAAATGAATGGGATAGGTTAAGAGTATCATCGGCTCCCGTTTGGGCCCCCAACTTTAGATTCAGGTAGTCTGTAGGCCCCTGTTTAACACACCGAGAGGGCAGCTTTCTACAGTAGAGGGAAAATTCTCTAGTGTGTTTTGCAAAAATCTCACGCAGGCTTCTTCCTCTCATAGCCAGACAGATCCTCTTGAATGGGCAAATTGAACAAAAGTGGGGTTCAATATTTTTTCAAGAAAAAGGGACTTTGAAGTGATCTAGAACCACGGAACTCAAGATCCTGGTTTGGGAGACCACTGCGGTCGACCGTGATCGAGATGTGAAAGTACACGTCTTTCAGGTCGATTGCCACAAACCAACCCTGATGTCGGATGAATGTCAGGATGCGCTTCTGCGTCAACATCCTGAACGGCATCCTGTAAAGGTGCTTCTTCAGGGAGCACAGATCCAGAATGGGGCACAGCCCCACACTTTTCTTGGGGATGATGAAGTATGGGCTATAAAGCTGGGGGGGTGGGCTCGATCACATGCTTCACCATAAAGGTGGCGACCTTGCCCCGAAGCACATGGGCGTGTCTCTGGTGAACTGGATCTCATTACCGAGATGGATTATCCTCTATAGCCAACACGATGGGCTGGTAAGCTCTAACCAGGCTTCCAGACGGAGTTGCGGCTGCGCTCAGAAAGAATGTAGCCAGCCGTGACCGCAACACCTATCTGCGAGAACATGTCAGGTCCACAAATGCAACTTGTGCGTGCTTGAGCCCCAAGCACGCGGTGCATGTGTCGGATCCCAACGGCGAGACATGTCTGAAGACCATGCATGTTGCGGGAGAAAAGGACATTTGCTCTTTTAGACTCTGTGACTCGCTGCCGAAACGCCCAGGGGAAATCCGTAAATGAATAAGGGACGGCTCCGCTGCTCGAGTCGTAAATCGAGGAGTCGGTAAGAAACCGCTCAGCATATACAATGCCTCGCAGGTTCTGAATAACAAAAGCTGAATGAATGGGCACGCCATCTTCCTTTATACCCGTATGCACGGGGCGAAGATTGGCAGGCACATGTCAAAAGGTTGACCACTCAAATAAGTTTTTCTAGCCAATCAAATTACAGAGGCCAAGCAGAACTTAAGCCAATCAAACTGAAGAAGACAGACGTTTCAGCCAAATTGAAGAAGACAGATGTTCGGCATGCGGGCATTAACAGAAACCAAGCGCAACATCAGTGAGATGTGGGAAGGCAAACATTACAAATGCAAACATTTAACTGTTTAACAATAAAAATTATAAATGGAAAAGCTTTTTGAGATACAAACTACTTAAGTTTTGTGAATTCTGCGGTTTTAAATGAAAACTTAACTTAAACTATAAGATGAAGGGCACTAGAGAGGGCTCGATGAAGGGCACAAGAATAGGCTTTATGAAGGATACCCGAGAGGGCTCGATGAAGGGCACTAGATAGTGTTCTGGGTGGAGCTCTGGGGATGGCTCAGGAAACACTAGATAGAGTTCAGGGCAGAGCTCTGGAGACGGCTCGGGGAACACTGGAGAGAGATCAGGGCAGAGCTCTGGAGCTCAGCGGTTTGTTTGTATCCTTGCATTGCAATTCATTTTAATATTAGTATATTTTATATTTGTTACT
The DNA here is from genome assembly GCF_024868665.1 of Triplophysa rosa. Lineage (NCBI taxonomy): Eukaryota > Metazoa > Chordata > Actinopteri > Cypriniformes > Nemacheilidae > Triplophysa > Triplophysa rosa. The sequence goes on along the minus strand of NC_079896.1, from coordinate 16,007,012 downwards.
TACCACTGTCATTGCTAACCTATCTGATACCTCAATAAATACACTCCTGAACAAAATCTTAAGACCGGAGGAAACATTACAAGTATTCACATGTCTCACTGGTGGATTGTAACTAGGTTGTAAGTACTGCTTCAAAATGCCAAAACAAGTAACAGGAGCAAGAGACAAAAAACACAGAGTAGGCAATTTATTGAAAACTTCATTTAAACTCAAACATGCTGTTCATCAGCCCCACCCTTCTTGTTGATCACTTCAAAGACTCGTTTCGGCATGCTTGATGCGAAATTAAACCATCCAGGTTAAAATTTTTCTAATCAGAGAATAAAACTTTTTCCACATGTCAATGTCTCATGTTTGATGCTCCCTTGCAAATTCCAAACGGGCAAGTTTGTAGCGTGGAAAGAGACGAGGCTTTTGAAGACATTTTTTGTTCTTGAAGCCCTTCTCTCGCAGATGCCGTTGTAGTGCATCTCAGGGAAATTATCAATATTAACTCAAAGGGCGAATACGCACAGTTGAGTGCTATCACCTATGTGTATTCAGTAGCATTTACCCAATGCAGCAGAATCAGAAATAACGCCCCCCCAATACATTCGTCCAGCGAATGATCAGTGGAGTCATATTCTAACTCTTAAGAGGGACAGTATCCAGGCCTCGGATAGTAACCCTCTTCGCACGGTACTACTTGAGAGCCGGTAACAAGATGAGCACTAGAAGTGACTTGCTTGCGAGCAGTTACACAGAATCAAACACATGGGAATACAGATGAACATGTATTATCTAAAAAGTACGGTGCACTAAAAACATAAAAGTAACATAACACTAACAAAAACATATACGCTGAAACATTCGTACATTAAAAGAGGAAAGTATGGAAAAGACAAATAGTATAAAAAATGGCAATATTAAATTACTCCTGCACAAAACATCAGTTCCCTTTCTGTCGGTCTCTCGACGTTGTGTCGAACCGACAGAATGGGGTTTGTCTTGAGAACCTATCATCTTCTGAGTATTTAGAAAAGGCCAATGAAAATTGGCGAATGAAATTTGCATGCCGGGCTCCTCCCCGGATGTCCGGGTATAAGAGGGAAGCCGGCGTGCTCATTCATTCACCTTTTGTTCTTCAGAGCCTACGCATCTGATGAGCTTCTCTACGATCTTGGGTGATCATTTTTCTGCTGGAATCTACGACGTGGACAGCGGACGGTCCCTTCCTGCAGTGACTCTCCCCTGGGCGTCTCGGCAGTTCCGGAGGTGTTCGAGCAAATTTCCTTTTCTAAAAGAGCAAATTTCTCCAGCGTGGCTTGTCCCGCTGTTCTCATGGGTGCAACACACTCATCGAGGAGGGGGACGGACACAATGCCTGCTTCCAGTACGCTGGGGCAGACGTTGTGGATACGTCCTGCCCGCACTGCGGGCGGTGACGATTCAGACGTTGCGTCACAGGTGGCTGTGTTCCCACGGGACTCAGCCACCACCTCGTTTGCTCCCCGTTCCGTGGCGGCAGGACTACGGCCCTGCCGTCCGCTATGGCAAGCAGCGAGGGTGATATGAGGATTACTGTGAGCGATAATCCGCCAGCCACGGGCTCACGGACCGTTCACACCTCGTCTCGCTCGTCTGACCGTTCCCCAGGAGACGGTCCGCCGTCTTATTCCTCAATCACGTATTCGGACACGATGCGTGATGATGAGATGTCTCTTGCAGCATCGGGGGGTGACGTACTGCCATCCGACTCCGACGATTCCTCGGGCTCCCTCCCTCGGGGGGTCGAGCCCAGGAAGAAGCGGACGTCGAAATGTCAGCCATGCTTTCCCGGGCCGCCGTGAGTGTTGGGTTGCAGTGCCCGCACTGCCTCTCCCGGCGCTCGCGGCTGGCTACATGGCGCCTCGGGTTTGAGCGCGGCTCCAAGCCGCGCCCGCCCCCAGTGCCGTGTTTACCGGAAGTGCATGAGGAACTTAGTAAGACCTGGAACGCCCCTTTCCGGCACGTTTCACGTCAAACAAAGTTCCGTCACCCTCTCTTCCCTCGAGGTTGAGACAGCTAGAGGATACGTCGATGTCCCCCAGGTGGAGTATGCCGCCGCGGTGCACTCGTGCCCGTAGGTGGCGGCCACCTGGGGGGGCTCGACCTAGACTCCCGTCCAAAGCATGTGGTGTCTCGGCATCTCTGGTGTCGAGAGCTTACATTGCGGCGGACCAAGCTGCCTCCTCTCTCCACGCTATGGCTCCTGCCAGGCCAGGGCGTTGAGAGAGCTCCACGAGGGTAAGACCGACCCAGCGCTTATGCAGGAACTCCGCGCCGCCACCGACCTCGCTCTACGGGCGACCAAGGTGACCACGCGGGCCCTGGGTCGGACGATGTCCACACTTGTGGTCCATGAGAAACTCCTCTGGCCGATCCTTGCGCAGATGAGTAACGCTGAGAAGGTCCGCTTTCTCGACGCACCCGTCTCGCAAGGGGGGGCTGGTTGGTGTTACTGTCGAGTCGCAGCGGCCCCGCTCACCCCCCGCCCGTCGGGGGCGCGAGACCCGCACGCTGCCTCCCCCGGAGGGTTCTCGACAGTAAAGAAGCAGTCCTCCGTGCCGCGACTCGGCCGCCTCGGCCGTCGAGTCCCGTGCACTGTCTGCTTCCCAGCAGCCCTGGTCCTCTTCGACGCCCTCCAGCTCTGGCGCCCCCCACTCAGGCGGCCCCCCCTGGAGGAGACAGCGAAGAGGAGACCATCGCCCCATCAGCAGCCGCGGCGAAGCGGCCCTCATGGGAAGACCTCAGGGGGATCGAGGCTACCATTGGGCCCGACCCCAGCCACATCGCTGGGAAGTCGGATAGGGACGGATCCTGCCCCGTCTCTCCATCTGCTGGCCCCCTCCGGGGGGCTAGCGCCCACTTACTCTCAAAAAAGGAGAGTTTCCTCTCTCTCTGTGGGTTACCACAGCCGCTCTCACCCTCTGCTCGACGGTGAACGGTAAACTCGACGTTGCGTCATGGCGAAGTGCAATGTCGAGTATAAACACCAGCCCTCAGCACTCTCAGTCAGACAGTGCGTTGAGCTGCGCAGTCGCCAGGCAGGAAATATGGCAGAGCCGATCTCCTCCCCGGGGGGCCTCCCCCGGCAAGGAATCCGTACTGCTAGCCATCGAACCACCCTCCGCGGGGGCGATGAAGCAGATCAACCTCTAGTCCCCCTGTCACAGTTCTGGGAGCCCCCAGACTGTCAGGCTGGCTGAGGAAGACGATCCGTCTCGGCTACGCGATTCAGTTCGCTACACGTCCGCCCAAGTTCCGGGACGTCCTTTTACCTCAGGCAGAGGCAGGGATGCCCCCGTACTTCGGGCGGAGGTCGCCTCCCTTCTGGTGAAGGAAGCGATCGAGCCCGTCCCACCGGCCGAGGTGTTCAGCGGGTTTTACAGCCCGTACTTCATTGTCCCTAAGAAAGGCGGAGGGTTGCGCCCTATCTTAGATCTGCGTGTTCTGAACAGGCACCTACACTAGCTGCCTTTCAGGATGGTCACGCAGAAGCGCATCCTGGCGTCCGTCAGGCGTCAGGACTGGTTCGTGGCAATCGACCTAGGACGAGTACTTCATGTCTCGATCCTACCTCGACATCGGCCGTTCCGACGGTTCGCGCTCGAGGGACGGGCATATCAGTACAGGGTCCTCCCCTTCGGTCTGTCCCTGTCTCCACGAGTCTTTATGAAGGTCGTGGAAGCCGCCCTCCTTTCCCGTTGGGAAGGAGGTGTACGGGTACTAACTATCTCGACGACTGGCTCAAGTTTGGGCACACTCTCGAGATCTGTGGTGTACACACAGGGACCTGGTGCTCCGACACCTAGATCGGTGGGGCCACAGGTCAACTGAGATAAGAGCAAGCTCTCCCCGGTGCAGAGCATCCTCTTTCTCGGTATGGAACTCGACTCTGTCCTCACGAGCGGCCCCGCTCACCCCCAGGGGGGGCGCGAGGACTAGCGCGCCCGGTCAGTGTTGAACTGCCTGAGATCAGACAGTCAGCGGTCCCCCTGTAACAGGAGGCTCCTGGGATTCATGGCATCCTCGGCGGGGGTGGCCCCCCTCGGGTCGATGCATATACGACCGCTCCAACACTGGCGGCAGAGTCAAGTTCCTTGGAGAGCGTGGCACACCGGCAGCAGGCGTTGGTCACACGCTTTTCTTCCGACACACCCTAAGGGGTGCCGTGTGCAACGGGCAAGCAGTGTCGGGGCGGTGGACGGGCCCCCGCCTGCGTTGGCATTCAACTGCATTCAACTGCTGAGTTGTGGGTTGTGCTACTTGCATTGAGGGACTTCCTCTCGTGCAGGGAAGCACGTGCTGGTCCGGTCGGACAGCACAGCTGCTGTGGCGTTTTCTTCACTCACAGCAGCTAACATGACTCGCCCGACGCCTCCTCCTCTGGAGTCAGCAGGTGATCAGCTCCCNTTCTTCACTCACAGCAGCTAACATGACTCGCCCGACGCCTCCTCCTCTGGAGTCAGCAGGTGATCAGCTCCTTGCGAGCCACACACATCCCAGGCGTCCTGAACCAGACAGCCGATGTGCTCTCTCGTCAGTTGACGCCTTGCGGAGAGTGGCGACTCCCTCCCCGCGCAGCCGGCTCATTTGGGGGCAGTTTGGCCAGGCACAGGTGGTCCTGTTGCCTCCCCGAACTCCTCCCATTGTCCGCTTGGGTACTCCCTGTCCGAGGTACCCTCGGCACGGATGCCCTTGCGCACAGCTGGCCGCGGGACAAGCGGAAGTACGCTTCCCCCCAGTGAGCCTCATTGCACAGGGCCTGTGCAAGGCCAGGGAAGAGGAGCATCAAGTGGTACTAGTTACGCCCCTTCGGCATAACCAGGACTTGGTTCTCGGAGCTGAGGCTCTGACAACAACTCCCCCCTGGCCGCTTCCCCTGGCGGACAGCTTCCCCAGGGGAAGGGGCACGTTACGGCATCCCAGGCAAAACCTGGTCTCCATGTCTGGACGGGACGAGGAGATCCTGAGTGACCCACCCCCGGTCCGGTTGGGACATCACTCAGGCTAGGGCTTCGGCCACTGGGCGGCTAAACGCCCATAGGTGGCGCCTCTTCTCGTCCTGGTGCTCTTCTCGGCGAGAAGACCCGCGGAGCTGCTCGGTCGGGTACAGGCTGTCCCGTCCTCAAAAGAGACGGGGGAGTAACCTCTCCCCCTCCACACTGGGAATGTATGTAGCCGCTACGGCCGCTCATCATGACCCGAGTGCTGGGTAGCCTCTGGGACAGCACGACCTGGTCATTAGGTTCCTAAGGGGCGCGAGAGGGTGACCACCTTATCCGCGCTCCATACCCTCTTGCGACCTAGGTAGCGGGCCTCAAAAGGGTTACCGCTCTTTCTCAGTCTTGATAAAGACGGTGTTCCAAGAGGATAGGGGATCTACAAGCACTCTCCGTGTCCGCAGATTGCCTAGAACTCGGGGCCGGGATTCTCACGTTATCTTGAGACCCCGCCCCGGCTACGTGCCCAAGGTTCCCCACCACTCTCCCGAGAGACCAGGTGGTGAACCTGCAGGCGCTCCCCACCGGGGAGGAAGACCCAACCTATCCGTGCTATGTCCAGTACGCGCACGGCGCCTCTGCTTGGACCGCACGCAGAGCCCAGAAGCTCTGAGCAGCTCTTTGTCTGTTTTGGAGGTCAGCAGGAGGGCTGTCTCCAAACAGAGGCTGGCGCACTGGATCGTGGATGCCCTCGTTAGGACATACCGATCTTTTTTTCCTGCCCGTTGGGGGTGAGGCACACCCCTCGTGGCTGGCTCAGGGCGCCTCTCTGGCAGACATCTGCGGAGCTGCGGGTTGGGCTATGCCTAACAACACCGTGAGGTTCTAATACCTACGCGCGGAAGCGGTGTCAGCCCGCATCCTGGCAAGGTGTGGGACCGGCAGCCGGTAGGGCGTATGCCTGCGGAAGCCCTTCCCCCTCCGGGGGGAGCAGTGGCGATCCCGCCTCACTTCTTTCCCATCGGGTAAAGAACAGGCATTCCATCCATCACTAAGCACCCTTCCAGGGGACAGGCTGGGCAGAGCAGCCCTGCCCCTTTAGGCCGGGGAACAGTTGAGTTATCTCCCACATAGCTCTAACCGGACCTAGTGCTGCAGACGTGGTAACCCCCCCTCCGTGGGCTGTTCCGTCTGATGTATCCTCATGAATGGTTCCCACCTTGGGAACCCATGACCTCCCCAGGTGGACTCCCACCTTGCGGTTAACTCCTGCAGTCCGCACATTCCTCCCATGAGTTCTCCCCTGATGGTGAGACCATGTGGTGTCTCCACTAATTCCTCCCTACGGTAGGTAGTGGCCTCTGCAGCGTTTTTCCCCCCGAGGGGGGAATAATGCTTACCCAGTGGCCCGTACGGTGCCGGGCGGCTTCTCGCCATTTAGAGAATCAGGCCTCCGCCCGTGACGGCCGGCGTTAGGGGGCTTCCCAACTTTTTGTGGAAAGCTCTGGGGCCCCCTTCCTCTCCACTGGAAGGTCATAATTTCGCGCTAGCGTGTTCGTCTGACTCTGCACAGGCCAGTCAACGTCGCTCCGCAGAGATTGTGATGTGGCTCAGTGCTGTGGCGTTTTCCATAGGAACCCCATTCTGTCGGTTCGACACAACGTCGACAGACCGACAGAAAGGGAACGTCTTGGTTACCGATGTAACCTCGGTTCCCTGATGGAGGGAACGAGACGTTGTGTCCCTCATGCCACAACACTGGCCGCCCACCCCAGCGGTCGGGGGAGAATGCTTAGGCTCCTCAGAGCAAGGGTGAATGAATAAGCACGCCGGCTTCCCTCTTATACCCGGACATCCTGGGAGGAGCCCGGCATGCAAATTTCATTCACCAATTTTCATTGGCCTTTTCTAAATACTCAGAAGATGATAGGTTCTCAAGACAAACCCCATTCTTTCGGTTCGACACAACGTCTCGTTCCCTCCATCAGGGAACCGAGGTTACATCCGTAACCAAGACGTTTTCAGTGGTTGCGCCAGTCCTGGGCGCAGAACCCAGGCATGTACTTTGCCAGAACAAAGTACTTATGTGACACACATCTGGGCCACAGACATGCATGCATTGACTGTTCTCTGGGCCAAATCCGGGCCTCAATACATATATATACTTGCAGTGTAGTCTGGGCCATCTCTGGCCAACATCTGTTAGTTCTAGTCTGTTTACAGTGTTTTGGCCAAATCTGGCCCACATCCATTAGTTCTGTGGTTTACAGTGCTTGGGCCAAATCTGGGCCGAGGACCCAGGCGTATACTGGGCCAGAACGAAAACGCCACACAAATTTTGCTACCTGGGATTAGTCTTTAGCCCTAGAAGAGCGAGACGGAATGTATTCACTTTTGAAAACCAACTACTTTTGAGGATAAACAATAGATTTCTAACTTCTTAAATATGACTGCTTTATGTATTCCCGTTTAAGAAGGGAATAAACTGTGGAGAAAAAAAGCACAAGCAGGGAAAAGAGGGGAGGGATGCTTCAAAGAGGGAAGGGGCATAATTTATCTGTTTTTGTTTACAAAGAGTTAAGCTCAGTGTTAAAAGGTGCTCTTGTACATTCCTGTCCTTGTACTGCTGCTACAGCCAAAGGAATTGTGAGTGTCCTTTAGGCTAAACATTTGAAATAATATTAACAATAGTAGTGCTGTCAAGCGATTAAAAATTTTCATCTAATTAATTGCATGGTGTTGCGATTAATTAATCTAATTAATCGCATTTAATCGCACATACATACAGACATAACAAGAAGCAGATTTTATTACCATTTATTATTGAATACAAGCCTATAACTCAGGCTAAAATGGTCATGATTTTTTTTATCACTGACTGAACACAAACCTATGAATTAGGTTACAGTGAACATGACAATTGTAACTTATTTAACACAAACCAATGACATAGGTTGCAATGGTCATGACAGTTTTAATTATTATTAAACACAAACCAATGTCTCAAGGGTAATGACCAGACCATGACAATTTTGTTTATTACTGAACACAAGCTTTTCAACTAAATTTCAATGGACATGACATTATTGAACATAAGCCTGTCCCTTATGCTACACTGGTCAAAATGTAACAAAAACTCACCTCAATTCTTATTTCTCTTTTAACCAGTTGCTAAGACATACTAACTTGTTTACATTTTCTAAGTTTAAAGATGCTCTTTTATTCTGCACAACAGTGCCAGCCAGTGAGAAAAGTCTTTCGCATGGTACAGTGGTTGCAGGGGTGGCCAAATATTTGCAAGCTAAGGAAGACAGTTTAACATGGGCTCCTGCATGAGCTGACCACCACTCTAGAGGACACTCATCCATTCCAATACTGGGCTCAGCTCTGTAACGATGTAAAGCATTGCTATGGTGATTTTCTTCCTCTGAATCCGAGTCTGAACCCAGCAGGAGGACTCTCTTCTTCTTAGTTGGCTCATGTTCCTCACAGGGTTGTGGAGTGTCTGCGCTGAATCCTTCTTCTTGTAGTATTTTCTCGAGGCTAGACCACACCTGTTCTCTCTCTCCTCTTGATAGGCACTTCAAGTCCTTAAAACGTGGGTCAAGTGCTGAAGCAAGTTTTAGCCATTCACCATTCATGTCAGCTTGCCGTTCGGCAAGATCTTTGCTGAAGGCAGTCTTGAACCTTGCCACATAGGCTGGATCCTCATCAGAGACCCTCATTACATGGTGAAGGTGGCAGAATGCAGGAAGCACTACAGAGCAGGAGACATAAGCCTCACCCCCAAGGAGTTCAGTGACATACCTGAAGTAGAACATAAATACGAACCATAAATAAAGTTCAGTGCATTTAGTTTAGGCAAAAGAAGTTTATTTATTTAGCATCAATTATAAAGGGTGATTTACTGTAAAATCCTTTACATTTTTATTCCATTTGTTCATTTTATGAAGCTTTTTTTTATTCTTAAAAATCCTTTAGGTTTGTATTTCTCAGTAAGAGCATTTAGGCATGAAATTCAATTTCATAGTCTATGACAACAAACAATAACAATAATAATAATAACATGGTGCTAATGTAACGTAACTTACTTGCATGGTTCAAGAAGGTTCTGTAACTTGGGCAGTTTGTCCCACTCAGATGCAGTCAGCATGACTAACTTGTGTTTCTGTTGGGCCAGAGTAGTCTTAACAGCCTCTTCATTCCGTAAGAGACGGGTGATCATATCGAGTGACGAGTTCCACCTCGTTGAAACGTCTTGTATCAGTTGCTCTCTCTGTTGTCCCTGTGCAATTTGTTGTAGATGAAGTTCTTCTGTATTAGCAGGGCTGTGCTTAAAATGTCCAACAATTTTGCGACACTTGGTCAATGTGTCAGCGAATCCACTGTCAGAGAGGCAAACAGTGATGGCCCTCTGAACTATATGGGCAGCGCACGGCATGTGATGGAAGGGGAGCTTTCTTGCAGCTGCGACCATGTTGCGTGCGCTGTCAGTTCCGACGGTGGTCACCTTTTCGCGGACGCCCCAGTCGTCAGCCACTGTTAGAAACTGTTCGGCACATGCATCAGAATAGTGCCGTGTGACTGACTTCAGTACAGTTAACGCGAAGGACTTAAGTTTCCAGTCACAATCGATGACGTGCGCAGTAACTCCTAGATAGTTGTGATTACTGATCGACGTCCAGTGATCTCCGGTTAGGGCCACGTGTTTAGTTTGAGCTAATGTGTCCCGTTTTGATTTTTTTTCTGTGTCATACAGTTGATTTATTCTGGAAAGTACAGTACCTCTTGACGGTGGTGTGTAGGTTGTATCGGAGGACGCGATTCGAAATGCATCCATAAGCCCCCTGTCTTCCACAACATTAATAGGCCTACAGTCCATTGCAATCCATTTAGATATCGCATTTGTTAATGACTGTGATGTAGACTTACTTAATTTGTGGCGACTCGTCTCAGTCAGCGTGGTTTGGCGGAGATTGCTTACGGTCGCAGCCGGGGGTGAGGTGACTGCCGTGCTCGCTAAAACATGCTTTGAGTTTAGGTGATATTTCAAGCTAGAACTGCTTCGATGATAGGCAAATTCCTTGCCACAGACAACGCAAATGACTTTGGTTTTGTCAATGGCTCCATTGGGATCTCTTTTGTACTTAAAATGGCCATTCAGCAAGCCATGCAGTTCTTCTTCCTTTTCGTTTTGCATCTTGTTCGATTTGTTACTAGCTTGATGCAATTCGAAAAAGTGTACAGGTCTGTAGAGGGGCGGGGCAGGGTAGGGCGCGTTAATTGCGTTAAAAATATTAACGCGTTATTTTTTTCTGTGATTAATTAATCTAATTAACGCGTTAAATTCCCAGCCCTAACAATATGATGTTCAAACTTTTGACTGCTTTCTTTATTAACTACATAACATAATACTTGTACTTTTACTTTCAGTACTTGAGTAGTAAATTTTTAAATAAACTACTTGCAATACTTGAGTACAAAAAATGTTGAATACTTTAGTACTTCCACTTAAGTGTGGTGCTTAAAGAGCACTTAAACTTCTACTCAAGTCACTTTTTTGATAGAGCACTTGTACTTTTACTCAAGTCTTGGTCTCTAGTACTTATACGTCTCTGCTCCTGTATGCAAACTGCAGAGGGTCGAGAGAGGCAGGCAGAACAGAGCAGATGTGGTTTTTGATCAGCTTCTCAAAACACTTGCTGAAGATGGGTGTCAGAGCAACAGGACACCAGTCATTCAAACATATGTGTCTGTGTTATATTTGTATTAATGCCCTGCTACATTCTTCTTGCATTGTTTTTGTTAAATTGTCCTTCTATTTCATTTTTGTATTGTCGTTTGGTGGCTTTAATGGTTTTCCGGAGGTCGTAGTTGGCTTGTTTTTGTTCTTCCATGTTTCCAGATTTATAAGCAGAGGTTCGCGCTGATAAGGCTGCTCGAACATTGCTATTAATCCACGGTTTTTGATTGGGGAAGATGCCAACTGTTGTTGTCGGCACCACGTCTGAAGAATTCCAATCAGGATTTAGAGCACATCACAGTACAGAGACTGCTCTGATCAAAGTTATAAATGATCTGCTTTTGGCTTCTGACCATGGCTGCATCTCGTTACTTGTGCTGTTAGATCTTAGTGCCGGTGTCCTGAAATTTCATCCTACCCTTCAGATTATCCTACCAGGCATGCGCACATCAATGTAACGTCATTTTTTTGCACTATAAAATCATCCTACCTGTTTATTTTATACTGCTACAGGAATCTGATAGTGTATTTTCATTGTTCAATCATTCTACATATTTATTTTATACTAGTAGAACAATTTGATAGGATAATATGACAGGGTATTTACGCTGTAAACTTATTTTATGTGTTTCTTTTAAACTGGTAGGATTATTTTACAGGGAATTATGCATTCTAAAATCATCCTACCTCTTTATTTTGTCGATGTGGTTTAGATTATATTAAGTTTTGCCCTGTGGTAGGAAAATTTGAACAATAAAATGCTTTGAAAAATAAAATGCTGATCAAACTCATTCTTGTAACACTTTCACATAAGCAGACAGAAGGACGATGCCACACAGGGAACTGGTGATAGTTTATTGCAGGGAATAGGTGAACAGAAGTTGGTGAGTAAATCCAGAAACAACAACAGGTAACATCCACGGGCAAGTAAATCCAAATATCCACAGGTAAATGATCCAAGAGACAAAAGGTAACATCCATGAAATACAAAGTAATCTGAGCTAGAACAAACATAGTAAAACTAGACCTGACCTTGAACTAGGGCTGTAGTCAAGTCCACCATTGTCGAGTCCAAGACAAGTCCAAGACCAGGACTAGTCGAGACCGAGTCAAGTCCGAGTCCAAAGAGGTTCGAGTCCAAGTCAAGACCGAGTCCAATTGAGACAGTCAAGACAGAGACAGAAAAAAATCATGACTACAAGACCACATACTTAACTATTGATAATTTATGTGATGCAAGAGACAGCATATCTTCTATTCTAACATAATCATTTTCATTATTGTTTGTAATGATCAAAAAGCAGATAAAATAAGGTAATTTTATTTTTACTATATAGGTATAGCACTAAAGTCACAAAGCCGAAGTGTAACTGTTTATTACTTTTTTAAGGAACTTTTTTTATCAGCCCTCCTAACAGCAAGGTTGTGCAGCAATGAACACTTTTGTGCATGTGTGCGTGTGCGCGCCTGCCCGTCCTCGTGCGTGTTCGATAGAGGAGCCGCTAGAAAGAGCAGAGGCTCCACGGCCTGTTTATGAGCACATTTATAAGCACGTCGGTGCCCATCCTTAAATAACATGTTCATCTCAATTACAATAAAAATACGATCATTCTTATCTTTAAGCCCTACTTTCCAAACTTTCTAAAATACTCAAATGCAATGCTAACTCTGAAACATGGCATTAACTTACCTCTCTTTGTGATGCCTTTGCAGGTGTCTTACGAAACTGGATGTTGTCCCACATGTTTCGGGGAAAGTTTTGTTGCAAAAAGTTTCTTTTTAAGCGCACTGTCAATTCATTTATTATGGTTTGTAAAACCAATCTGTATTATGCCGCTGCTCGCTGACATCATGCCTGATGAATGATTGATGCTGGTTCGCGCTGCGGACGAATCATTCATTCGAACCGGTTCTTTCTTTTTAGTGAACCGGTCGAACCAGTTCAGCTGAATCGTTCCCATTTAGCGTCTCCCGTAAACACTTAATATTATCAACAAATTAATTCAGTTATTCACTTTCTGGCGTGCATGACAGTCCCGCGGACTTGAACCAATATACTGGAGTTATTTAATTACAACAACAGCACACACTGAACTAAACTGCTGTGAGAAAAGAGAATTTATGAGCACGCACAGCTCTCGTTCTAGAGTCGAGAGTCGGCAACAGTTTTCGGATCATTAGTTTTCGGATCACAAGAATATTGCTCTATCAATGTTTTGTTTTGAATGTTTAGAACATTTGCAAGACCAATGACCAAGTCCGAGACAAGTCCGAGTTCAAATACCAACGAGTCCAAGATAAGTCCGAGACCATAAAAAAACGTCTCGAGACCGGACTCGAGTACTACAGCACTACCCTGAACAGAACAAAACACAAGGAATATAAAGTGTCCAGGGAATGAAGATCAGGTGTGGGTGCAAACATGAGTGTAGAGACTTGGCATAGGCCAAATGGTTGGAATCATTAAAAGAAGAGTTATAAACCCCCTCTTTTGGTCTTTTGATGTTGATATCAAGAAACCAGGACAGAGTCAGACTTGGCTCCAGGGGGCCTGGATTTAGGTTGGTTCTTCTCCTGAAAGTGTTTATAATCCTTTTGGTTCTCCGTGGGATATTTACGACTCCTAAGCTTCAAAGCAGAGGTGAGAGGTCTCTCTGATTTGTCTCACCTGGAACTTAACATCTGAGGCTATCCAGAGAAACTCCTCTGACAAATAGGAACTTGTGTGATTAAACTGTCCTTTTCTATAAATATATCTACTTATCTAGGTTATATGTTGTCGCTCTTGCCATTTTAAATAATCTATAACTGTTAAATAGGCGAGTTTAATTTAGGCTTTGTTTGTATTCATACATCCGAATGAATCATGACTTGATGCAATTCAAACCTTAGCATATTTGATATCTAAATGTTTGTCTTTACAATTCCTCCTTGTTTATATATATTGTGTGACCATAGAATATTTTCTTTTCATTATGTTATAATTTGGACTGGTATTTTGTAAAGTTGCTAGGAGGTCATAAAGTTGCAAATTAGCTATTGAGTGGACAAATAACCTCTTCCCTGCTCAACTCTGATTGGTCGATTCAAACTCAGGTGGGCATGCCCTCTCATGAAGTTAAATATCGAGCCTGCTCTGAAAACGCTTGGCCTTTTTGCTATATACCTGCCCTCATCAGAAACTGGTTCGTGGCATCTCTTCGGAGACTTCCCTTTTCCCCCCACTGGGGGGGAAGATGGAACAATGGACTTCTGCTGCCTCGCAACACCTTGATGAGCCACGCGGCTCGTCACGAGGCCCGGAACTGGCAGCTGGACTGCTTTCTGAAACCTTTTGAACAATTCCATATCTACACGCACATATGGATATTGGTCCAGCACAGAGCTCGCAAGTATCCAATTCTATATATAGAATAGCTGCGTTAAGTTTGTACCTCTTTGTTAAAGATTATTTTTATTGGTGTTCAGAAATCGCTGCCATGCTCGCTCTCTCTCTCTCTCTCTCTCTCTCTTCTCACTATTTCTCTCTCCGCGCTCCCTAGCATGTTTGTGTTTCATGTTTCATAGTTTTGTTTGTGTTTATATGATCGTCATTATGTTTACCATGTAGAGTAGAGTTTAATAAACAACCATATCTATTCACCTGTAAAGGGTTTTCTGTGTTCAGCTCATATACGTGGTCACTTAAACTGTTTGATTTATGCTACCTTTGCTCTAAATCCTGTTTGGTAAAGTCATGTTACTTATGGCCATGAGATAATGTAAAGTATATAATATCATTGATGCATTCGCTGGACGAATGCATAGAAGTATTGTTATGCTTTATATTACTAATCAGAGACTGTAAAATATATATCTTTAATAACGATTATTATATGTATTTTCCTTTGAGCTAAACTAATTCCTTAACTGAAATTGATGTTTTAAATAACTCGTTTCATGGATGTGATCTTGATAGATCGGGTGGAGAACCATATTTGGTGAGCTTAGCTCATTATTTTAACATGCAGCTAAAACCGCTAAAAGTCTCAGGTGCGGGTGTAATCAAAGATGGTGATGAACTGGTGCAAAGGATTATGGGGAGTGTAGACCGTGACTGTTAAAGGTTCGGTGAATATGAGTCCATGGGGTGAAAACACTGGGAAAGCTGGCAGGGGAACACAAGGGGGCAGACAGGACCATTACAGTACTCCCCTCCCGGAAAGCGCGTCCCCGCACCTACAAACAACAACCGGGGAGGGGGGTGGGCGTCCTCGAGGCTCATGCGGGATACAAGGGAAAGGGAGCCTCCAGGACGGTGCTACCGGCACCGGGGTTCATGGGGTCCAGGGAGGTGCCGGCAGCTCGGGCAGCCACGGAGGTGCGGGCCGTACCGGGAGCCAGACAGTCAGCAGAGCTGGGAGGCGAGGAGCAGGAAACGGCGCCGTGGCCGTGACGTCGGAATCAGGAGACGAGGAGCAGGGGCTGATGGCTGACTTGGCGGTGTTGCCGGGGAAGCAGGGACTGATGGATCTACGGTAGAAAATATTGCAATTTCTCCTTAGGGGACGCTGTAGTTAGTTTGTTCAGCGGGTTTCACTTCTGATTGCATTGTTATAATTTTTTCTCTAATATCTTGGATTTTATATGTGAAGTAGTTCATAAGTTCATCACTGCTATGCTGATATCCAGAATCAGAAGTCACTGACGATATATTTTTTAGCCACTATGTTAAATAAAAACCTAGGGTTGTGCTGGTTTTCTTCTATTAGTGATGAAAAGTAGGCGGATCTAGACGTTTTTAGGGCTTTCCTGTCTTTTTGAATAATATCCTTCCACGCTGTACGAAATACCTCTAATTTAGTTTTCTTAAAGTTGCGCTCCATTTTTCGGGCCGCTTTCTTTATAGCCTGAGTGTATTCATTATACCACGGTGTTGGGCTGCCAATTTTTATCTTCTTTAAATTATGTTTGCTAATCCAGTGGACAGACACAGTCTCTATTTTATGATGTTTGGGAGAAGGGATCATTGCATGTTGTGCATTTTGTGTATTCTGCGAAGTGAGATGGCAAGCAGACTGTTGATTAAGTCCTTCTGTCTGCTCCCTGACCTGGGCCCCAGTGAGTCAAGTTTTAGCATTAAGACTATGTGCCATATTTCTAGACAGGAGGGAAGCCCTAGCCCAGGAGGGATGGAGACCATCTCATTTCAACTTATTCCCTGCATTTATCGCATGTAAAACCCTCGCCGCTGACAGAGAAGGCTAAGCTAAACATATGACATGAGGATATGACAATAATAGGAATAGAAGCCATAACTCACCGGGTTTGAAGAGTAATTTCGACTTACCAAGGTTGCTCGATGAATCATAATATATACACTTAAAAGAGAAACAGTTAGCACACAAGACAATCTAGAAGGCAAGATGATATTCCACAGTGTAAACAGAAAGCAAGCCGGCACGTTAATGCTATGCTAACAATGTTAAGTTAACTATCAATTTTGGTATAGAATCTTCAAGTAAATAACAAGGACAGGGTTATTGAGATATCAGGATAAGTTAGCAACGACACTGATATGTAACGATAATAAAATACATTAATATTAAAATGAAGTGCAAGTGCAGGGATACAAACAAACCACCGGCAGCGATGCAGACAGGAACCGGAAGTCATAAAATCGACCGATTAAATGTAGTGTGTAGAAGAGATAGGCATGATGACTGGTAAATGGTGATTGTGAAACAATTGGGCTGCTTATTTTGGAACCTGTGATATTTTTTCCAGGATTCATCAGGGGTGTAAAGTACTTGATTACTATACTTAAGTACTATTTTTGTGGATCTGTACTTTACTCGAGTACAATTTAAATTGAATACTTTTTTTGACTACATTCATAAAGAAATTGTTTTATTTTTTACTCCGTACAATTTTATTTACACTTGAAAAGTACTCGTTACATTTTTGCAGGTCATTTTCTTACATTTCTTACATCAAGTGAGTTGTGCTTATGTCATTTGTATTTATTCCGCCAATGAGATTCGTTTAATCATACAATGCTATGATCCAAACATGTTGATTGGTCCTTGGAAATTGATGTCACGCCTCATCAATTACCTCAACAGGCAGCACTGTCATGCCCTGGTGCTAGCACCTCTGTTCGCCACCTGAGGACGCCATACCACTCTGTGTTCTGTCTGTTTTGTAAGGACTCCAGTTCCCATCATGCTCTGTCATGTTATCATGTATTGATTTCACCTGTGTCTCATTGCCTGTTTGTCCCTTCCTCTGTTTGTCCCTTCCTCTGTGTGTTCTCTCTCGTGTTGCTCCCTGCCTGGAATTACCCTTGTATGTACGTTTTGTGGATTTATAGTAAACACCATTGACTGCACGTGGATCCGCTCCTTGTTTCCCTCAGCTCATCGTGACAGAACGATACACCACAATGGATCCAGCAGTTAATTTGGCCCGCCTTAACCAAGGTAAAGATTCCCTCGAGGACCATATACAAACCTTTCTGGGCATTGCCCGTTTCTCTAAATACCCGGACTGTATTCTCATAGAACTATTTTTGGACAGTTTAAATAATCATTATTCACAACACATTCCCCGTAATGGTCCTCGAGGGTCCCTTGCTCATTTCATGGACTATGCTTTGCTGTTGTGTAGGGCTCCCTTTACCGTTGGCGAGGTAAAGGAGACTACCCATAAACACTTTTTGGGAGGGGGCAGTTGGCCTCGGGCTCCACTGGCCAGTGGGCCAGAACCAGCACGGCAGCCTGCATGCACCACGATAATGGCGGCCACGCCGTTCATCATGGCCACCAACCCAGAGTCTCCAGCCTTCATGGCCACCAACCCAGAGTCTCCAGCCATCATGGCTACCAACCCAGAGTCTCCAGCCTTCATGGCCGCCAACCCAGAGCCTTCAGCCGTCATGGCCGCCAAGCCAGTGATCCCAAATCCGGTGGTCAGAGAGGTGCCTGCTCCTGAGGTCCTGTCCCGGGAGTCTGCTCTGCTGGTGGTGGCTGCGGCGTTGGGGTGTGTTTGGGCGGTGCACTGTGCTGCCGCACCTTCGCCCGTTGCAAAGATGATTGCCAAGCTCGGGCTTTCAGCCCTGCCTTCCACGCCCGAGCCTCCAGCCGGTCCCGTCCAGCCTTCCAGAGGTCTTCGAGCCGGTCCTGTCCGGCCTTCCAGAGGTCTTCGAGCCGGTCCTGTCTGGCTTTCCAGAGGTCTTCGAGCCGGTCCTGTCCAGCCTTCCAGAGGTCTTCGAGCCGTTCCTGTCCGACCTTCCAGAGGTCTTCGAGCCGGTCCTGTCCGGCCTTCCAGAGGTCTTCGAGCCGGTCTTGTCTGGCTTTCCAGAGGTCTTCGAGCCAGTCCTGTCCGGCCTTCCAGAGGTCTTCGAGCCGGTCCTGTTCCGCCTTTCAGAGGTCTTCGAGCCGGTCCTGTCCCGCCTTCCAGAGGTCTTCGAGCCGGTCCTGTCCCGCCTTCCAGAGGTCTTCGAGCCGGTCCTGTCCGGCCTTCCAGAGGTCTTCCGCCTCCTCCCCGCAGCCCCCCAGGACTTTGTTGTTTTTGGGGGCGTCTGGAATCCGCCCTTAAGGGAGGGGCTATGTCACGCCCTGGTGCTAGAACCTCTGTTCGCCACCTGAGGGCGCCATACCACTCTGTGTTCTGTAAGGACTCCAGTTCCCAATCATGTATTGGTTTCACCTGTGTCTCGTTGCCTGTTTGTCCCTTCATCTGTGTATATATAACCCTTATATGTGTGTCGTATGGAATGTTCTCTCTCGTGTTGCTCCCTGCCTGGTATTACCCTTGTATGTACGTTTTGTGGATTTATAGTAAACACCATTGACTGCACGTGGATCCGCTCCTTGTTTCCCTCAGCTCATCGTGTAAAGCACCTTGATAAATAATACCTAGGCTGTTAATGTAAGAAAATAGAGGAACTCAATACAGCTGTGAGCGCGAGCACAAGCATGGGCCCAGCTAAATCACTGGATCAAAATTTCCCATGGGGCGCGTCTCAATCAGCTTCCTAGTTTCTAGTCAAAAGTGCCCCAGAACAGTTCTTCAAAATATTTTATTTTGTGTTCAACAGAACAAAAACGATACAGTATTTTTTTCTACTATGGTAGTCAATGATGTCCCAGAAATGACAGTTGCTAACATTATTCCAAATATATTTTTTGTGTTCAACCAAACAAAGAAATTTAACAGGTATGTAATTTGAGAGTGAGTAAATGATGATAGAATTTTCAAGCTTGTTTTTATCAACAACAGACAAAACCCACATTTATCTGATTTTTTTAAATACTGGTTTAAGTACATCATGAAATACAATTTGTTACATATCAGTTCTACCAGAAAGACTCGGGGAGATGATATCGTGAATCAATAGAATTTATTGAACAATAGACTTGATAAAACAATAACATAGAAGAATTTGGCGTAGGCCCCATCCGTAGCTTGAATCTGAAGGGTTGAAGATTCTTGCCATTGCTGCCTGCATAAGTAGGCAGGGGCGGAGCCTACCCCCCCCCCCCCCGGTGCATGGATGAGGCCAACCTGGTGGTGATGGGGTGATAGGCCACGATAGGCCATGGAGAGTAGGCCACGATAGGCCATGGAGAGTAGGCCACAATAGGCCATGGAGAAAAGGCCACGATAGGCCACGGAGAAAAGGCCACGATAGGCCACGGAGAAAAGGCCACGACAGGCCACGGAGAAAAGGCCACGACAGGCCACGGAGAAAAGGCCACGATAGGCCATGGAGAAAAGGCCACGATAGGCCATGGAGAAAAGGCCACGATAGGCCATGGAGAAAAGGCCGCAATAGGCTATATAGAGAATGCCACGATGGGCCATGTAGAGAAAGCCACGATAGGCCATAAGGAGAAATACCCCAAAATACCATAGATAATAAACATTGAATATGGAAAGACCTCTATAGGCCCAAGTGAGAGTAGCTACAATAAGCCAGGAAGTAGGGTGATGTTATGCAATAGAAGGCAACGATAAGTTAAAGCGACAACGAGCAACTTTTTGACCTTAAAATAATGTCTCTAAAATTATTTTAGTTGTAGGTCAACTTTTAACTGGAAGAATTTTACTGCCGTTGCTACCTGAGCAGCCTCCTATCGGCTGAAATTGCACTTGTAACTTTGGTGTTCAGGCCGGTACAAGCCCCGCCTATCCACTTCTTTACGGCATACGTTTTACTCATAGCCTGGGAGAAGTTAGACAACAGCAGAGCTAACAGTAAGACGAAACGAACCAAAACATCACCATGGCAGAGCCAGCCAAAAAAACAAAATGGGTTTTGTCGGAGGAAGCAAAGAAAAGAAAGCGAGAGAGTGATCGGACACGAGGCCGGTCACGAATAAATATCGGACGGGCTTACAGTTGGTGGTGCGACCAGCAAGAGGCAACGGGTTGCAAAAAGGATGCAGAGCTAGCAGTCCGGCTCCTGGGCATGTAAGTGTTATTTGTACATTTTGTGTTACTGTCCTGTACTTTTGAATGTATTTTTTATTAGTCTGTGTCATTGGCGCAACACCAGTTTGCACTTTATAAGCGTAAGGTAGCTGAGAGATAATATATGGTTGCCGGTGTCGATAGCTAGCATGTTGTCATGCCTCGTCATGAATGTGTGTAGTGCTTGTAAATAAAGACTAAACAACCACACTAAACGTGTTGTGGTAAAAAGTAGCAGATTATTTTGTTCAGACCAGTAAACCACGTGAATGTTGAACAGTTCAGTGTAGGCTAATGCAAAACGTAAAGACAGGAACAACTGTAAACTAACTATAAAACAACAACACAACGTCTTATAAAACACGGAAGGGTAACAAGGGCAGGGCAAGATAACAAACAAAACTTACAATCCACAGACAAGGCAAGGAAGCAGGACACGGGTAAACACGGAAAACTTTACAAACAGGTAAGCACATGAGTACATGGGTACAAAGGTACAACGAACGAGCACAGGACAATGAACACGAGGGTATTTTATAGGGAAACAGACAAAGGAAGATAATGAGGGGCAGGTGAGGAACATGAGACACGGCAGGAAAGCAATACGGGAAACGAGAGGGGCGGGGCCAATGACGAGACACGAGAAAACACATGGCATGTCAATGGTAAACAAACCATGACTTTCTCATATGTCACGATCCTGCCACAAGACTAGAAAATCATGAACAAGAAGGCAGGACCATGACAAAAGTACTATAGGTTACAAAACACATTCAAGTCCATGTGTTGTGTTTCGGGTAAATACACATGTTCCATGTAGCTAGCACGCTCTGTGCTAACTTCTAACAATCAGCTGCTACCCCCGAGTCTACTTTGAGGTTGTAGTATAACCCTGTAGTACAAATGTCCGTTCCCTTTCTGTCGGTCTCTCGACGTTGTGTCGAACCGACAGAATGGGGTTTGTCTTGAGAACCTATCATCTTCTGAGTATTTAGAAAAGGCCAATGAAAATTGGCGAATTAAATTTGCATGCCGGGCTCCTCCCCGGATGTCCGGGTATAAGAGGGAAGCCGGCGTGCTCATTCATTCACCTTTGGTCTGAGGAGCCTAAAGCATCCTCCCCCGACCGCTGGGGTGGGCGGCCAGTGTTGTGGCATGAGGGACACAACGTCTCGTTCCCTCCATCAGGGAACCGAGGTTACATCCGTAACCAAGACGTTCCCTTTCTGTCGGTCTCTCGACGTTGTGTCGAACCGACAGAATGGGGTTCCTATGGAAAACGCCACAGCACTGAGCCGCGTCACAATCTCTGCGGAGCGACGTTGACTGGCCTGGGCGAGTCAGACGAAGACGCTAACGCGAAATAATGACCCTCCAGTGGAGAGGAAGGGGGACCCAGAGCTTTCCACAAAAAGTTGGGAAGCCCCCTAACGCCGGGTGTCCTCACCCCCAACGGGCAGGTGCGAAATGAGATCGGTATGCCCTAACGAGGGCATCCACGATCCAGTGCGCCAGCCTCTGTTTGGAGACAGCCCTCCCTTCTGCTGACCTCCGAAACAGACAAAGAGCTGCTCAGAGCTTATGGGCTCTGCGTGCGGTCCAAGTAGAGGCGCCGTGCGCGTACTGGGCACAACACGGATAGGTTGGGTCTTCCTCCCCGGTGGGGAGCGCCTGCAGGTTCACCACCTGGTCTCTCGGGAGAGTAGTGGGAACCTTAGGCACGTAGCCGGGGCGGGGTCTCAAGATAACGTGAGAATCCCGGCCCCGAGTTCTAGGCAATCTGTGGACACGGAGAGTGCTTGTAGATCCCCTACCCTCTTGGAGGTGAGCGCCATGCTGAAAGCAGTCTTTATCAAGACTGAGAAAGAGCGGCAACCCCGAGAGGCTCGAAGGGGGCGGGGCCTCTTGAGGCCCGCCACCTAGGTCGCAAGAGGGTACTGAGCGCGGGTAAGGTGGTCACCCTCTCGCGCCCCTTAGGAACCTAATGACCAGGTCGTGCTGTCCCAGAGGCTACCCAGCACTTGGGTCATGATGAGCGGCCATAGCGGCTACATACATTCCCAGTGTGGAGGGGGAGAGGTTACTCCCCCGTCTCTCTTGAGGACGGGACAGCACGTACCCGACCGAGCAACTCCGCGGGTCTTCTCGCCGAGAAGAGCACCAGGACGAGAAGAGGCGCCACCTATGGGCGTATAGCCGCCCAGTGGCCGAAGCCCTAGCCTGAGTGACGTCCCAACTGGACCGGGGGTGGGTCACTCAGGATCTCCTCGTCCCGTCCACACATGGAGACCAGGTTTTGCCTGGGATGCCGTAACGTGCCCCTTACCCTGGGGAAGCTGTCCGCCAGGGGGAGCGGCCAGGGGGGAGTTGTTGTCAGAGCCTCAGCTCCGAGAACCAAGTCCTGGTTAGGCCGAAGGGGCGTAACTAGTACCACTTGATGCTCCTCTTCCCTGGCCTTGCACAGGCCCTGTGCAATGAGGCTCACTGGGGAGAAGCGTACTTCCGCTTGTCCCGCGGCCAGCTGTGCGCAAGGGCATCCGTGCCGAGGGTACCTCGGACAGGGAGTACCAAAGCGGACAATGGGAGGAGTCCGGGGAGGCAACAGGACCACCTGTGCCTGGCCAAACTGACCCCAAATGAGCCGGCTGCGCAGGGAGGGAGTCGCCACTCTCCGCGAGGCGTCAACTGACGAGAGAGCACATCGGCTGTCTGGTTCAGGACGCCTGGGATGTGTGTGGCTCGCATGGAGCTGATCACCTGCTGACTCCAGAGGAGGAGGCGTCGGGCGAGTCATGTTAGCTGCTGTGAGTGAAAGAATACGCCACAGCAGCTGTGCTGTCCGACCGGACCAGCACTTGCTTCCCTGCATGAGAGGTAGTCCCTCAATGCAAGTAGCACAAGCAACAACTCTAGGCGGGGGCCCGTCCACCGCCCCGACACTGCTTGCCCGTTGCACACGGCACCCCAACCTTGAAGGGAGGCATCCCAAAGGGGACCCCTGTCCGCAAGAAGGTCATGGAGACCAGGGGGTTAGGGTGTGTCGGCAGAAAAGCGTGTGACCAACGCCTGCTGCCGGTGTGCCACGCTCTCCAAGGAACTTGACTCTGCCGCCAGTGTTGGAGCGGTCGTATATGCATCGACCCGAGGGGGGGCCACCCCCTCCGAGGATGCCATGAATCCCAGGAGCCTCTTGTTACAGGGGGACCGCTGACTGTCTGATCTCAGGCAGTTCAACACTGACCGGGCGCGCTAGTCCTCGCGCCCCCCCCTGGGGGTGAGCGGGGCCGCTCGTGAGGACAGAGTCGAGTTCCATACTGAGAAAGAGGATGCTCTGCACCGGGGAGAGCTTGCTCTTTTCTCAGTTGACCTGTAGCCCCACCGATCTAGGTGCCAGAGCACCAGGTCCCTGTGTGTACACCACAGATCTCGAGAGTGTGCCCAAACTTGAGCCAGTCGTCGAGATAGTTAGTACCCGCACAGTCCCCGTTGGGAAGGAGGGCGGCTTCCACGACCTTCGTAAAGGTTATTTACTGTTTCCTGTGACCACCTTACTTCATCAAATGATGACTCCTCCGCCCTTTCTACCTCTCTGCCTTCTAGTAGTCTGCTTTTTCTTAATAATTTATCTGTTTTATCCACAAACTTTTCTGTCTCCTATAACTTTTGCTTTTACTTCCATTTCCTATTCTATCCTTCCTGTCTGCTTTTTCGTCTTACATCTGGCACCATCTGTCTTTGATCTCTTAATTTCACATTTCCTTCCATCTGAATGTCTCCAGAAACTTCTACAATTATGTAAATGTACCTTCAGAGGTCACATAAGGAGGGGGGTCTGCAAACACATTTTTCTTTTTATTTGTCTCTCTGTCTGCCTCCTTCAGAATTTTTCTAGCATGTTTTGCAGTAAGTTCTCTCCTTATTTTTTGAATAGTGTTAACACTTCTTGTTTTCTTTCTATTTTTCTTCTCTTTTTTGTTTTTTAATCATATCTTTAGATTTATATTTTTTCCACCAATGTTTCCATCTCCTCACACAGCATTACATCAAACGTTCCCTCTTAAGGACTGTAACGAGGAAGGCGGGACGAGAGCCGTGAGGCAACGAGGCAGAGCCGGTGGCGTGAGTGATAGTGGGAATCAGCTGTGCACACACCGGTCCGCATGTCTCACGGAGAAGATCGGGAGCATAAGAGGACGAGCAACAGGACTGCTGATGAGAGAGGACCGGGCCCGGACATGTGTTAAGTTTTATTTATGTTTGTGTGGCCGGCAGTCTACCGTGAGGTGGCTGTCGGCCCTTTTACTTCTGTATAAGTAATTCTGTTATATTGTTTGTTTATTTGATTAAAGTTGTTAAATGTTCGCCGGTTCCCGCCTCCTTCCTTCCCTACTTTGAACTGTATTACAAGGACATTTTGCCATCATGCTTTTGTTCGCTCTTGCCATTTTTTGAAAGCTTATCTAAGCTCTTTATACAGTGGATACTTTAATTCTAATATTTCAACAGGCGTGGCCACCATGATTTTTTATTACAACAAACGTCTCGGTTACGTTTGTAACCTCGGTTCCCTGATGGAGGGAACGAGACGTTGTGTCGAACCAACAGATGGGGTTCGTCCCTGAGACCCAATCGTTTCCGACTACTTAGAAAAGGCCAATGAAAATTGGCAAATGAAATTTGCATGCCGGACTCCGCCCCGGAAATCCGGGTATAAAAGGGAGACGGCGTGCATCATTCATTCACCTTAGTTCTGAGGAGCCTAAGACCTCTCACGGCTGCTGCAGAGGACAGCACGTGTTGTGGTAAGAGGACACAACGTCTCGTTCCCTCCATCAGGGAACCGAGGTTACAAACGTAACCGAGAAGTTCCCTTTCTGTCGGTCTCTCGACGTTGTGTCGAACCGACAGATGGGGTTCCAATGGAAAACGACATAACACAGTGCCCTGTCACAATCTCAACGAAGCGACGGTGACTGGCCTGGGCGTGTCAGCCGTGAAAGCTAACGCAAAATTGTAACCTACCAGTGGGTAGGTAGGGGGTCCCAGAGCTTTCTTGAAAGGTGGGAAGGCCCCTACCTTCAGCCTCACAGGCGGCGGCCTTGTTTCTCTAACAGCGAGAAGCCGCCCGGAACCGTAAGGCCACTGGGTAAGCGCTACTTCCTCAAGTGGGGGATGCGCTACAGAGACCACTTCTTAACGCAGGGAAGAGTCTAGTGGAGATACCAACATGGTCTCTCCGATGGGGGAGAACTCATGGGAAGAAAGAGTGGTTGAAGAGAAAACCGCGAGGTGGAGGTCCACCTGGGGAGGTCATGGGTTACCAAAGTGGGAACCAGCATAAAGATACATCAGACGGAACCGCCCTACTGGGGGGTTGCAACGTCTGGTAGCACTAGGTCCGGTTAGAGCTATGTTGCGAATAACTCTGGAGATACCCAGCCTAAGGGGCAGGGCTGCTCTGCCCAGCCCGCCCCAGAAGGTGCTTGCTTAGTGATGGATAGAGTGCCTGTTCTTCGCCCAGTGGGGAAAGAAGGGAGGCTGAATCGGTATACTGACTCACTCGAGAGAGGGGGAAAAGAACCGAAAAGGTGTACACCCTACCAGTTGCCGGTCCTACATGTGGCCATGCAGGACGTGGGCTGACACCGGCTCTACGCGGAGGTTGTAAAACCTCGCGAAGGTGTTGGGTGTAGCCCAACCCGCAGCTCTGCAAATGTCTGCGAGAGAGGCCGCCCGTGCCAGAGCCCAAGAGGAGGCTACACCCCGGGTGGAGTGGGACCTCACTCCTAGGGGGCATGGGCAATTTAGGGATTGGTAAGCTGCCTTGACAGCGTCCACAGTCCAGTGGGCCAACCTCTGCTTGGAGACAGCTCTCCCCTGCTGCTGACCTCCGAAACAGACAAAGAGCTGATCCGAGCTCCTGAAGCTCTGTTTGCGGTCTAAGTAGAGGCGCAGCGCGCGTACTGGACACAACACGGATGGGGTTGGGTCTTCCTCCCCAGTGGGGAGCGCCTGTAAGTTCACCACCTGGTCCCGAAAGGGAGCGGTGGGAACCTTGGGCACGTAGCCGGGCCGAGGTCTCAGGATAACGTGAGAATCCCTGGGTCCGAATTCTATGCAGTCAGGGGACACGGAGAAAGCCTGTAGATCCCCTACCCTCTTGATGGAGGCGAGCGCCACAAGGAGAACCGTCTTCATCGTGAGATGAGGAAAAGAGGCATCCCCTAGGGGCTCGAAGGGGGGCCTGGTGAGACCTGTCAGGGCTACATACAGGTCCCAAGAGGGTATGGAGCGCGGACGAGGTGGGTACCCCTCCTCGCGCCCTTTAGGAACCTAATGACCAGGTCGTGCTGCCCTAGAGACTTCCCAGCAACTCAGTTGTGATGAGCAGTAATGGCGGCTACATACACCTTCAGTGTGGAGGGGGAGAGTTTAGTCTCGAGTCTCTCTTGTAGGAAGGACAGCACGGACCCGATCGCACAACTCCATGGGTCTTCTCCTCGAGAAGCACACCAGGTCGAGAAGAGGCGCCACTTGTAGGCATACAGTCGCCTAGTGGCAGGTGCCCTAGCCTGAGAAATGGTAGCTACCACCGCTGGGGGCAGACGACTCAGGTTCTCCTCGTCCCATCCAGAGGCCAGACATGGAGGTTCCAGAGGTCTGGCCTGGGATGCCATAACGTGCCCTTACCCTGGGAAAGCAGGTCCTTCGTCAGGGGAATCGGCCAGGGGGGAGCTGTAGTCAAGAGCATTAGCTCCGAGAACCAAGTCCGGTTGGGCCAGTGTGGCGCAACGAGTAACACTTGCTGCTCCTCTTCTCTGACCTTGCACAGAGTCTGTGCAATGAGGCTCACTGGGGGGAAGGCGTACTTCTGCTTGTCCCTCGGCCAGCTGTGCGCTAGGGCATCTGTGCTGAGGGGTCCCTCGGTCAGAGAGTACCAAAGCGGGCAATGGGTGGTTTCGAGGGAGGCGAACAGGTCTACCTGGGCCTGCCCGAACTGCACCCAAATGAGCTGAACTGCGTGGGGGTGGAGTCGCCACTCTCCGCGAGGCGTAGACTGACGAGAGAGCACATCGGCTGTCTGGTTCAGGTCGCCTGGGATATACGTGGCACGCAGGGAGCGGGTCACCAGCTGACTCCACCGGAGGAAGCGTCGGGCGAGTCGTGTTAACTGCAGTGAGCGAACGCCACCCTGACGATTGATATACGCTACTGCAGTAGTGCTGTCCGACTGGACCAGCACGTGCTTGCCCTGCACGAGAGGCTGCAGCCTCTTCAGTGCGAGTAGCACGGTCCACAACTCTAGGCAATTGATATGCCAGCGCAGGCGGGGGCACGTCCAAAGCCCTGACACTGCGTGCCCGTTTGCACACTGCACCCCAACCCTGCAGGGAGGCGTCCGTTGTCACCACGACATGCCTCGTAACCTGCCCTAGGGGTACCCCTGCCCGAAGGAAGGTCATGGAAGACCACGGGGTTAGCCACGGGACTCGATCGCACCCTTCGCCAGAAGGGTGGCGACCTCGCCCCGTAGTACGGGAGAATCCCGGCCTCTGACCAAGGTGGCGAGGATGCCCCGAAACTTGGGCGGATTTCTGGCGAACTGGATCGCTTAGCCAAGACGAATCGTTCTCCTCAGCCACCGTGATGGTGTGGGAAGCTCGAGCCAAGCTCCCAGGGACCGCGACAGGGGGACTAGGGGAACGATCTGCTTCATCGACCCCCCGGGGGGTGGTTCGATGGCTGGCAGTGCGGGTCTCTCGCCGGGGGGCCCCCGGGAAGAAGACTGGCTCTGCTGGTTTGCCTGCCTGGCGATGCAGCTCCACGCACAGTCGATTTGAGAGTGCTGAGGGCTGCAAAATACATTCGATGTTGCGCCTTGCCAAGACGCAACGTCGAGTGGCCGAACACCATCTGACAGAGGGTGAGAGCGACTGTGAAGAACACCCAGGGAGATTGGAAACTCTTTTTGTGAAAAAGTGGGTGCTAGGCCCCCGTATCAGCCTAGCTGATGTTGGAACCGGGCAGGAACCGTCCCGGATTGACCGTCCAGCGACGATATGGCTGGGATCGGGCCCGATGGTGTTAACCTCCCTGGGGTCTTCCCGTCAGGGTCGCTTATTCCTCGAAGGTTGCTGATGGGGTGGTGGTCTCCCCTTCGACGCCCTTTTCCGGGGTGCCGCCTGGGTAGGGAGCGCTGGAACCGGAGCTGGCTTCGAAGAGGACCGGGGCTGCTGGGGAGCAGAGGCCGCACGGGATCTCGAAGGCCTGTGGGCGGCCGAGTCCCGGCGAGGTAGGATGTGGCTAATCGCCTCCGTCTGCTTCTTCACTGTCAAGAACTGCTGAGCGAAGTCCTCGACAGTGTCAACAAACAGCCCACCCTGCGCAATGGGCGCGTCAAGAAAGCGGACTTTCTCTGCGTAGCTCATCTGCACAAGGTTGAGCCAGAGGTGCCTCTCCTGGACCACCATGGTGGACATCGCCCGACCCAGGGCCTGCGCGGTCACCTTGGTCACCCTTAGAGCGAGGTCGGTGGCGGTGCGGAGTTCCTGCATTAACCCCGGGTCGGTCTTACCCTCGTGGATCTCTTTCAACGCTTTGGCCTGGTGGACCTGCAGGATGGCCATGGCGTGGAGAGAGGAGGCAGCTTGGCCCGCGGCAGTGTAGGCCTTCGACACCAGCAATGCCGAAGTCCTACACGCCTTGGACGGGAGTTTTGGTCGACCTCTCCAGGAAGAGAGAGCAACGGAACCGGTTTGACATGTACGCGCCGAGAAAGGGGCGTTCCACGTCTTCATCAGTTCCTCATGCACTTCCGTGAAAAACGGAACCGGGGTTGGGCGCGGCTTGGAGTCGCGCTCAGAGCCCAAGAACCACGTATCCAACCGTGAGCGCTGGGGGAGAGGCACCGGAGTGCACTCTAACCCAATGCACACGGCGGCCCGGGAAAGCACGGCCGACATCTCGACATCCGCTTCCTCCTGAGCTCGTCCCCCTTGGGGGGGAGCTGCAGAAAGTCGTCGGGATCGGATGCCAGCAATTCGCTCTCCAAATCTGCGATAGACATCTCATCATCATCACGCATCGTGTCCGAATACGTGAAGGAGGACGCTGACGGTGTGGCACCGCCTGCTAGGGAACGGTGAGGCGAGCGAGACGGGGTGCGAGCGGTCCGCGAGCACTTGGCTGACGGATTAGCGCTCGCAGAAACCCCCATATCACCCTCGCCGCTTGCCTTGGCGGACGGAATGGCCTTAGCCATCCTCGTCACAGCCCGGGAAGCCTGCGAGGTGGTGGCTGGTTCTCGGGAGAAAACAGCCACCCGTGACCGCAACGTCTCTATGACCATCTGCCCGCAGTGCGGGCAAGATGAGTCCACGAAGGCTGCCTCAGCGTGTTGGACCCCCAAACACCTGACACAGACATCATGCTTGTCCCCTTCCATGATGAGGACACCGCACCCACGAGAACAGCGGGACATGCCGCGCTGGAGAAATTAGCTCTTTTAGAATGCAGACGGTGAGTCACCGTCTGCAACTCGAACACCTCTGGAACCGCCGAGACGCCCAGGGGAAGTCGCTGCAGGAAGGGACAGTCCGCTGCACCACGTTGTAGAACCGGCAATGTGAAGCTTTTCCTAAGTAGCAAGAGAAAATCTTCATAACCGAAGGCTCCGAAGAACAAAAGGTGAATGAATGATGCACGCCGTCTCCCTTTTATACCCGGATTTCCGGGGCGGAGTCCGGCATGCAAATTTAATTTGCCAATTTTCATTGGCCTTTTCTAAGTAGTCGGAAATGATTGGTTCTCAGGGACGAACCCCATCTGTCGGTTCGACACAACGTCGAGAGACCGACAGAAAGGGAACCTTAGTTTTTTAAATAGTTATTGCTTTTATTTTTTTTCTCACTCTCTCCTTTTCACCACAAACACTTTACAGTTCATTGCTCTTATGTTCCCAGCTCTTCTAATCTACCAAATAGTAAACAACAATATTAACCACTTGCCACTTTTCCTTTTAGGTAAAGTTAAGCTATCTCAACCATCATCCTTTTCAAAAAAATCATCCTTCCCCCACAGATTCTGTAATTGTTCTTGAAAGGAGATTTACGTTTGAGCTCTTTTATATCCAAACTGTCAAATAACAATATTAACCACTTGCCACTTTTTATTTTTAGTAAAGTTAAGCTTTCTCAACCATCATCATTTTCAAAAAATCATCCTTTTCCCAATAATTTAGTTTAATTATACAATTTTAGATGTAGATACATACTCCACCACAGAAACCTACTTTCAGCTACAATAACCTATAATGATAATATTCCTTTGTTCATATGGGGCTCATTTTCACATAAATACCTTATCCCTTTTTTTCAGGGTGCATACACTCTTTTACTACGGCCCTTCTGTCAGCCACACTTAAGTGACTAGGACCGATACGCACCCATTGCTCACAAGATATGGAGTTTATTTTACTTCTTACACATAACTTCAGATGTGCCCACAAAGACCGTACACAGCTCTCATACAAAACAAATCAAATACAATTTAAATACACAAGTTAATATTAATTGATACATTTCCTCAACATAATGAATTTCTCTACTCTTCTGAGCAACCTTGCTTTCTATTTTCATTGATACACTTCCACAACTTGGGTGACGACCACCCACCAAACCAAATGTTGGATAGATAATCCATTTGTGTGGGACACCATTGAAAGGTAGCGCGAAACTGTGAAATAATAACAGAATGAAAACATTTTAAATATTTGTTTAGTTTATAAAAATAATTTATTTAATCCATACCAACTACAACATAATTAAGGCATAGATAAAATGTTATATAACATAAAACAATTGTAATGGCGATTTCAATTTAAGGATCACTGTCTTTTTAAATTTTGAGCACAGATCAGATGCGGAGTTATCATGTTGTACACTTTGAATGAAGAATAAACAAATAAAAAAAAGTTTATCTTTTAAAATGTATTATTGTTAATGAATACATTTCATGATTTGCAAATATTTTTTATTGTAATACGCTAACCACACCCTATAGGCTAAACAGAAAAAAAGAAAAAATAACGTTTCAAATCCACACAGTTTACGATGTTTTAGTGACTATTTATTCGACAAGTTGACATGGGAGGATTGCCACCTCGTCTACTGATAGACGTCGCAGCCTCTTGATGACTGAAATCAATGCCTTCTCATACATTGGATAAAAGGCTTTAAAAAAATCGCGTTTGAATGAGCTCGTTGGACACTGGTTTGCACCGGGTTGCTGCTTTTGACACAGCGCTGTTAAATAGTTAAATAAACAGTTAAATAAACAATGGCGCAAACAAGCGTCTCATGTGCGTTTCGGGTTAAAGAACATGTTTCCTAATGTGAAAACTAAAACCAACAGACTGATGAAATTGCGGGATATTTTCTCAATATGCGACGTGCGGGACAAGGGGTGAAAATGCTGTGGTAAAACGCAAAGCGGGACGGGTGGTCACCCTATTCCTCAACACAATGAGTAACCTGTCAAGTCCGCGGTCTGTCTTCACTGACACACTTCCTTATGGAGACAGATCAGTCTCCATAATAATACATTTACAAAACGAAATTCATAAATTCACAGCACAATTCACATTCACAAAATCAGATTCGTAAATTCAAAACACAATTCATAAATTCACAAACATTTTCCCCAAATGCTCACATAAATATATATTGCAGAAATAAATTCAGAATGTTTTCACAAATATGTATAAATCATGTTCTTGAATTACTTTCCAGTAAACATTTGTGAATGTTGTTACATGTATTTATGGATTGGTGAATCTGCATTTGCAAATCGTCACAAGTGTGTGGATTGCTTTGAATTTGTGTGTGGTATTTTTGAGACTGTCCTTCCAAGGTGAGATTCAAGTGTAACTTTTTTTAAGGATGGCCTGTTCAGCCAATCGCGTTGAGCTTTTGATCCACCAATCCTTACTGAAGTGACTCGAGAAGCTCAACGTTGCACATTACTGTGCAGTGTGCCTGCATTGGTTCAAAAACAGAGAGGGACGCAAGACCACACTCAACAAGTAAGTAAAGTTTACTTTTTATACCTGATGCCACTCTAGATCTCATAAAATATTCATAAAGCTTGTTTTTGTTACTGAGCTGGCGGTGTTGAATTGAAGGTGAACATGTTTGAACTGGTGTTTTAAGAAGACTGTTGCAGTTACCAGAGCCTTTAAAATACAGTCGCCACAAACTTTGCTCTTGCGGTTCACGTAATAAAACATTTAAACAGATGTTGACACGTATGCCTGAGCGATAAAATAAGAGTAATTTTAAATATTGTAGTTGGAGCTCGGGGGCGTTGGATCATCTGCTGTTATATTTTAAATGCTGGCAATGTTTTACCTCTTCAGGATGTCATCGCCATTCGCAAGACAAAGCATATTTAAAGCTTTGATATGTTAATGAAAGATGGGAAATGGCGTGGAATATGACTTGTGGTGATAGATAGTTTCAAATATTGAATTTCAGCACCAAAGCACATTTATTTAAGTATTTTTTGACCACATTTGTTGCTGAAATGACTGCATTTATTGTATTTTTAACATATTAGTTCATCTCTCACATCCAGTAGTAGTAAGCTTTAGTTAATGTGTATTGGTAAATAATAGCTACTTAGATGTATATGTTCTAACTGCAGTTAACTATACTAACAATAAACTTGGATACATTGATGAATTTAAACTGTGCCACACAACTTAAACCTCTGACACATTGTTCTCTCTCCTTAATAGGAGCTGATAGAAAAGTCTAAGCAAGAGATTTTCCTGTAGTCATGCAGTCTCAAGTTTCAGTTGTGGTGGGTGTTGTTCTTATTATTTATTTAATACAGGCAAATAATATATATTATATATATTTGTGTGAGCATTTGGGGAAAATGTTTGTGAATTTATGAATTGTGTTTTGAATTTATGAATCTGATTTTGTGAATGTGAATTGTGCTGTGAATTTAGGAATTGTGTTTCGTAAATGTATTATTATTGAGACTGATCTGTCTCCATACTTCCTCGACACAATGAAAGGCAACCCTTGCAGGATTTAATGCCTAACTCTCGTAGGACTTTGGCCTATAGGACTTATCAGGACTTAAACTCTACACTTAAATAAATATTACAATCTGAATTCACTATTCTCCTCAACACCAACAACTTTTTGTACATATAGTTCTTTTCAGAGGAGCTTTATGTGTCCTCTGTCACGCTTTTGGTCCAAGCAGGAGAACACACTAGAGTACCAGTGAACAGGGTTTAATGAACAATCCAAGGTGAAAAAACTGAAGACAGGTGAACAAAAACAGGCAAAATCCAAAGCACATAAAAACACACAAAAACGGGTAATCCAAATCGGGTATCGAGTATATCATAAGCGGAACTATCAAACAGGTTGTAACGGCCACCTATGTCTAATGTGTATGTACCTTTAAGATGAAGTCTTGCTGTGTATGCATGCGGCTCCTGCGTTAGCACGCGGAGAGTTGGGCTTGTACGCTGAGAGGTGAACAGGTGTGATGGTCGCTCTACTGCTGACTAATGTGTGTACCTTTTCCTTTGTGACGGAACTGGAGGGTTTCCTTCCCCGTTTCTACACCACTATAAAAGTGTGCGGGATGTTTAACCGATGGACTCGTGTCTTTCTTCCTCGGCTATGGCCATCTGTTCCATTCCGGGTACGTTGGCTTAAACTCTCTGGCCCGCCGTTACAAGGTATGAGGAACAAAGTTGGACTAACAACAACAACACTCGACAACTAACTGAACATAGGGCAGGGTATACAGTATAAAGAGTCCGTGAATGAGGTGCAGGTGCGTATGATCAGTAATCGGGGAGTGCGACAGTCTGTGAGGGAGTGACAATGTAGAGGGCGTGGCTGATGAGTGAGAATCCGGCATCATCACATCCATGGGCAAACAGTGGCAAACAACACAACTAATTATGTGAGCAAAAACTGCTTACCGTTTACGTGGCCACTGATTTGTGTTGTTCGTCGAGCAAGCCCGCCGTGGTCTTCTGCTCCCTCTTCTTATCCTGTTCGTGATGCCAATTGTTGTGGGTTCTCCCCACTTTGTGTGTAATAAACATTCTTCAGTCTCAGGTTTTGATGCCAAAAGATAGACTTTATTGTCAGAGACAAACAAAGCCAAGTTGGTTCGCGAAGCAACCGACTTCTCTCCCTTCAGCCATCTTAAATACACGCCTTCTCACGCACATGCCACTAGTATGTATTATCATTGGAACAAAAGGGCCATTCTGTCACAGCCTAATTTGGTTATAAACATATGTAGGGACAATGTGCCCGTTCTCTTACAGCCTGATTTGATTATAAACATGTGAGCAAGCAGAACCTCTCCCACCGTCCGTGAATGCAGAATAACTCAAATACATAATGGTAGAATAAATTTATACATATAAGGGATTATTTGGGGGTATAAAATCTGCGACAACCCTTATGTTGTCTTCGTTTGTGGTGTACACATGGTCTTTGGTGTCTCTATAGACCCCAGGCAGCAAAATGTAATTTTATAACAAAATTGTGTTTTTTTAAACAAACTTAATTTTAGTCTGTTATAATAATAACTGTATAAATGTTTTTACTCCACATTTTTGCAGTTTTTGGAGGATTTTTGATAGTTTAAATAGGTTTTTATATAAAAACAGTTTTTTATGTAAAATTCAATTTATAAAAGACCCAACATTCATGGGGATAACGTGGATTATTTGACATGGTTTAGTGTAAGATTTTTGCCCATCTTTTGGAAAATGCTTTGTTAAAAAGTAAAAAATCATCACTTTTACCAGTGGATTTCTGCATTTCCTGTGCTATTATACCGAAAGATTTTTCATTTGGATTAATTTATGGATTGGATTCATATCATTCATACACATTATGAAATCACAAGTATATCTATAAAAATTACTTTGTCAAAGTTTATCTTTTTTTTGTACTGAAAAGTCAGTTTTTCAATAATGTTACATTATGATTAAAATCAAACCGAACAAGATGTTACAAAGAGAAAAGTTGCAGTCTTTAGAGTTTATAATTTATTTCAATCATCTGTTCTTCATATAATTCTACAAATTTAATCTAAACATCAGTTACTAAATGTAAGAGAACTGTGTGTCTGTGCTAAATTGTTTTGTCTAATCCTTTCATCTCTCTCTCTCTCGCGCGCGCGCATGTGTGGGCGTTTGTGGAGTGTGTGTGTGTGGAGAGTGTACGGTGAGTCTGAGTGTCTTTGTTAGTGCGAGTTTGTTGAGCCATTATTAAGCGTGTTTTAAGCTATTTTTCTCTCCTTCTTGAATATTTATTTTGTTTGTTTTCATTTAAAGTTAATCTTGGTGAGTGTGTGCTCCAGGCTGTGTGCTACCTGTTGAGGAAGCATGATGGCTCCGCGGATTCGCGGGTGTTAAATACACGCACGTGGCGTCATGCAGTGGAGGTGTCGTCCGCAGTGAGTGTGTAGAGGATTGTTGTCTTGCTATAGGGGAAGCTGTTGGGCATGGAAGTATTCTGTCAGCTTCAAAAATTAATAATGCTGTGGTGATCTTTTTAAATACCGTGGAGAAAGCTAATGAGTGATGAATTGTTTTTGACAATTTGTTTGTACCTGTTCTCTCTTTTAATGCAGTCTAAAAAAGTGACTCGGTCTAATGTTCCTCCGTTCATTAGCGACCAGTTGTTATCACTACGGTCTCTTTCCCGGTACGGCAAGTTGGTTTCTCAGATTAAAAAAAAAATCCCCATTGGAAGTACATCTCCATTGTTAAAACACGTTTTTTAATTTAGACGGTTTGCTTATGTGACAGGGCGGTATGGGGAAAAGATTTTAAGAGAAAATTGTAGCGGACTACGCCACCCTGTTACCAGGGAAATGGGAAAGGAGGGGCACAAGACGTGGATATCAAAAATACAAAACTTTATTATATACAATCAATAAAAGTCTCTTTGAAACATCACATCAATGCATGGACAACTTGGGCACATAATGCACACTCGCATTCACACACAAGGAAGAAGCAAAGATTACCAGGGACAGGTATGCTAGCAACAGAGCCTGAGCTTCCAAGTCACACTTATTACATCACCAAGTGCACAGGTCACACCACACTGAAAAAAAACATTACTAAATTAGGAATGAACAACGTAAATAAGCAAAATAACAAAACTCTCCACTGGTTTGCAGCAAAGGGAGAAATTAACAGCTTCTCAGTAGGCCAAAGAAATGGCCTAAAGTCTTCTAAATAAGCTCCACAGGAAGCTGGATCAGACACATCACAGAACAAATCAATAATAAACAAACAAGTTACACAGAAACAATCAAAACAAAACAGGAGCCAAAAACAGCAGCAGCAGCACATAAGCATCGGTGTCGGGAAACTTTGCATATAAGCAACAGCGTTGGGAAATATTGCATGTAAACAGCAGCATTGGGAAAGGTTTCCTGTAAGCAGCAGCGTCAGAAAGGTTGCATGTAAACCGCAGCGTTGGGAAAGGTTTCCTGTAAGCAGCAGCGTTGGAAATGTTGCCCCACAGGTTATGGTTACAACGACAAATGCTCCTTCATCTCGTTAGCGCTACAGCAGCTACTTTTAGCAAAGCAGTGACACACATACGGCATCACCACGCCATAGCACAAGACGGAAGGAGGAGAACGTTAAAACAAGGCAAGTGCTAGCAATACAGACTGCACTGCTACCACATACCTTATTGGAGTCACGGCCGCATATCCCACGGCACTAATAAGCAGCAATGAGCTGAAACAACGCCGATCAGAAATGCTTTGTAACGGACCAGCTAACACATAGATCGATAAGTTACGCAGCCGCAAGCCAGCTACTGTCGTAACAAGATCATATGATAATAAAAATAACACATTAGACACAAACACGCATTAAAATGAGCTCTCTACTCACAGCAACCAACCTGTACGGAAGCGGGACTTTACGCCCGGAAGGGACGACCTTCGGACAAGGTGCACAGTGATACGCAGGCACACAAGAATACCCAAACGTTCCCCTATTATACATTCCGGGGGGATGTGTGATTGGACGAACCCTACGACAAGTGCAGGAACTAGTTAATAGACAACCCATGCTGTTCGTCCCACTACAATCACATAATTGTAAAAGATGACGTTGATTTGGACCTCACGTTTAAATACCGGATTGATGATTTTGATTATGTTGTCTATGCGGCAACGGGGAAAATGAAGTGTTTTGGGTGCAGTAAAGTGGGACATTTCATCCGAGATTGTCCCGAAAAAAAAGAAGTATCAATAGCTGCACAAAACACAAATGACACAGACGGTCGACCCGAGACGGTGCGGCCCGCGGTGGACCGAGCCGAGTCAAGAGTTAGAGACGATCGTGGCAGAACCGGCTGAGTCTGAGCCGCAAACAGTTCAGTCATAGATGATCGTGGAGGGGGGAATCTGTTAATAATGCAGAGTACACAAGTCTGGTGAAGACAAAATTGTCCTGGAAGGTCTGACAGTCTCTAATTCGGACAATATTGAGGGATACGAGCAGCATGTAATGGATATGGTGTGTGAGAATGTTGGCATCGATACAGAGGCAGAGAGTACACAGCAAAATCACCAATGTTAAAAAAGGTCAAATGAACTCTCACAGTATATATATAATCCACACTTTGAGAGTGTGGATTATATATACAGTGGCTTGCAAAAGTATTCATCCCCCTTCATTTTATTCACATTTTGTTATGCTGCTGCCTTATCTTAAACTACTTTAAATGATTATTATTTTTACATTAATCTACACTCCATGCTCAATAATGACAAAACAAAAAACTTATTTTTGACAGCTTTGCAAATTTATTAAAAATAAAAAACAAAAATAGGTACATTGCATAAGTATACATACCCTTTTCTGGGACACTTGAAATTTAGCTCAGAAGCATTAGTTTTGCTTGTTGATGTTTAAACACTTCGAGTGGAGATAACCTGTGCCAAATTCAATTGAATAAGTATGATTTGGAGTGGCACATACCTCTCTATAAAGGGTGCAACAGCTGAAAATGCATATCAAAGTAAAAACCAAGACATGAGGTCAAAAGAACTGCTTGTAGGATTGTATCAAGGCACAGATCTGGGGAAGACTTCTGAAAAAAATCTGCTGTATTGAAGGTTCACAGAAGCATGTAGCCTCCATTTATCCTCAATGAAAGAGGTTTGGAACCACCAGATCTCTTACTTGAGCTGACCTCCTGTCCAAACTGAGCCATCGATGGAGAAGGGTCTTGGTTAGAGCGGTGACCAAGAAGCTGATTATTACTCTGGTTGAGCTCCATGATCATATATGGAGATGGGAGAAACTTACAGAATGACAAACATCACTGCAACACTCCACCAATCTGGGCTTTATGGCTTAGTGGCCAGACTCAAGCATTTGCTCAGTGAAGACACATGGAAACTTGAAATATGCAAAAACGTACTTCAACGAATCTTTCAAACTGTCAGAAACAAGATATTCTGGTCTGATGAATCTCAGATTCATGCATCATGTCTGGAGAAAAACAAACACTGCTCAACACCTGTACAATAAAATCTTAACAGTAAAGTGTAGTGGAAACAGCATCATGATGTGGGGGTGTTTTTCAGCTTCAGGGACTGTACACAAAATACGAAGATAATGATCATGAAAACCTAGCCCAGAACATTCAGAACCTCGGACAGGGCAGAAGGTTCATTCTACAACATGACAATGATCCTAAGCACACAACTAAAACAATGCAAGAGTGGCTTATGGACAACTCTGTCTATGTCCTTGAGTGGCCCAGCTAGTGCTTGAACCCAACTGAACATCTCTGTAGAAACCTGAAAATGTCTGTCTACTGATGTTCTCCATCCAACCTGACAGAGTTTGAAAGGATCTGATGAGAAGAATGACAGAAGATTGCCAAATGCAGATGTGTAAAGCTTTTCACATCATACCCAAAAAGATTTGAGTCTGTAAAGGCGCTATAACCATTTTCTGAGTTGAGGGTATGAATACTTATGCAATGTACTTATTTATGTTTTTTTATTTTTAATAAATTTGCAAAGCTGTCAAAAATCAGTTTTTTGTCATTATTGTGCATGAAGTGTAGATTAATGTAAAAAAATAATCATTTAAAGTAGTTTAAGATAAGGCAGCAGCATAACAAAATGTGAATAAAATGAAGGGGGATTAATACTTTTGCAAGCCACTGTACACTGTGAGTGTTAATTTTACATTTTTTAACACTGGCGATTTTACTGTGTACACTGTTCAAAGGACCTCGCAAGCGAAATAACAGTGTTAATACATGTGACTTAAAATTTGTAAAGAAAATGAACACTGTTGAATGCGAAGGTCACAGTGATATAGAAAGTGACAGTGGATTGGATTCTAGCGTCTCCCTTTCGCAGTGTGAAGGGTCGATTCGCAGTTATTATTTGGAAGACATTAAACTGTTTCTCAAAGCAACTAAAAACAAAAGAGGGGTAAGAGTAAATTAATACTTTTCTGACCTCAAACAATTCGTTGAAAAAACAGGGGTTTTGATGACTGAAGGATTGCTTACCAATAAGGAAGTTTACTGCTTGAAAAAAATAGTGAGTAAACTTAATACTGGAATGAGTGATGGTGCTGAAAAACAAAGCTAAATTAATGAAGCTCGCAGCTTTGTTCTTTTTGTTTCCTTTCCTATTTTTTATGGGTGAAGTCAGCATTGCATCGTTAAACATAAACAGTGCAAGAGACATGAGAAAACGTCTCGGTTACGTTTGTAACCTCGGTTCCCTGATGGAGGGAACGAGACGTTGTGTCGAACCGACAGATGGGGTTCGTCCTTGAGAACCAATCGCTTCCGACTTCTCTAGAAAAGGCCAATGAAAATTGGCGAATGAAATTTGCATGCCGGACTCCGCCCCCGGATATCCGGGTATAAAAGGGAGACGGCATGCCTCATTCATTCACCTTTTGTTCTTCGGAGCCTTCGCTCGTGATCAACAGACTTCGCTACAAGACTGCCGGCTCTACGACGTGGTGCAGCGGACTGTCCCTTCCTGCAGCGACTTCCCCTGGGCGTCTCGGCGGTTCCAGAAGTGTTCGAGTTTTTTCTCTAAAAGAGCAAATTTCTCCAGCGTGGCATGTCCCGCTGTTCTCTTGGGTGCAACACACTCATCGAGGAGGGGGACGGACACGATATCTGCTTCCAGTACGCTGGGGCAGATATTGTGGATACGTCCTGCCCGCACTGCGGGCGGCTGACGATTCAGACGTTGCGTCACGGGTGGTTGTGTTCCCACGGGACTCAGCCACCACCTTGTCTGCTTCCCGTTCCGTGACGGCAGGACTACGGCCCTGCCGCCCGCTACGGCGAGCAGCGAGGGTGATATGAGGATTACTGTGAGCGCTAATCCGTCAGCCACTGGCTCGCGGACCGTTCGCACCTCGTCTCGCTCGTCTGACCGTTCCCCATGAGACGGTCCCACCGTCTTGTTCCTCAACCACGTATCGGACACGGTACGTGATGATGAGATGTCTGTTGCAGCATCGGAGGGTGACTTACTGGCATCAGACTCCGACGATTCCTTGAAGCTCCCTCCCTCGGGGGGTCGAGATCAGGAAGAAGCGGATGTCGAAATGTCAGCCATGCTTTCCCGGGCCGCCGGCATTGGGTTGCAGTGCACCGCACTGCCTCTCCCAACGCTCGCGGCTGGATACACGGTACATCGGGCTTGAGAGCGGCTCCAAGCCGCACTCGCCCCCAGTGCCGTGTTCCCCCGGAAGTGCATGAGGAACCTAGTACGACCTGGAACGCCCCCTTCGGCGCGTACACGTCAACTAGTTCCATCACCCTTTCTTCCCTCGATGGTGGGGCAGCTAGAGGATACGTCGATGTCCCCCGGGGGTCGACCTAAACTCCCGTCCAAAGCACGTAGGCTTTTCGGCATCTGAGGTGTCGAGAGCTTACTCTGCTGCGGGCCAAGCTGTCCCCTCTCTCCATGCTATGGCCTTCCTGCAGGCCAATGCGCGGAGAGAGCTCCACGAGGGTAAGACCGACCCAGCGCTTATGCAGGAACTCCGCGGCTTCACCGACCTCGCTCTCGGGCGAACAAGGTGATCGCGCGGGCCCTGGGTCGGGCGATGTCCACACTTATGGTCCAGGAGAGACACCTCTGGCTGAACCTTGCACAGGTGAGTAACTCTGAGAAAGTCCGCTTTCTCGATGCACCCATCTCGCAAGGGGGGGCTGTTTGGTGATACTGTCGAGTTCGACAGTTAGGGAGCAGACAGAGGATATCACGTATGTCCTCCCCAGCCGCGACTCGACCGCCCTCTGGCCGCCGAGATCCCGTGCACCGTCTGCTTCCCAGCAGCCCTGGTCCTCTTCGAGACATCGAAGAGGAGACCACCACCCCATCAGCAGCCGCGGCGAAAGCCAATGCGGCCCTCATGGGAAGACCCCAGGGAGTTCGAGAATACCTTTCTAAAAGTTTTCTCCCTCTCTGGGCGTTTATCACAGCCGCTCTCACCCTCTACACGACGGTGTTCGGCAACTCGACGTTGCGTCACGGCGAGACCCAATGTCGAGGATAATCAGCAGCCTAAGCACTCTCAATCGACGGTGCTTTGTGCCACATATCGTCTGGGTATTATCACAGCCGCTCTCACCCTCTGCACGACGGTGTTCGGCAACTCGACGTTGCGGCGAGACCCAATGTCGAGGATAATCATCAGCCCAAGCACTCTCATTCGATGGTGCGTTGTGCTACATCTTCGCCAGAGAGGTAAAACTGCAGAGCCGATCTCCTCCCCGGGGGTTCCCCCCCACGGCGAGGGATCCGTACTGCCAGCCATCGAACCACCCCCGGGAGGTCGATGAAGCAGAACGTACCCCTAGCCTCCCTGTCGGTCCCTAGGAGCCTGTCAAGAGCTTCCCAAACCGTCACGGTGACTACGGAATACGGTCCGTCTCGGCTACGCGATCCACTCCCCGGACGCCCGCCCAAGTTTCGGGGCATCCTCTTAACCTCAGCAGAGGCAAGGATGCCCCGTGCTTCGGGCCGAGGTCG
This sequence comes from Triplophysa rosa, assembly GCF_024868665.1. NCBI lineage: Eukaryota > Metazoa > Chordata > Actinopteri > Cypriniformes > Nemacheilidae > Triplophysa > Triplophysa rosa. The sequence goes on along the minus strand of NC_079896.1, from coordinate 15,964,730 downwards.
CCACCCATCTGGTGAGGAAGCGATCGTGCTCGTCCCTCTAGCCGAGATGTTCAACGGGTTTTACAGCCCGTACTTCATCGTCCCCAAAAGAGCGGGGGTCGCTAGATCTGCGTACCCTGAACAGGCACCTACTCAAGCTGCCGTTTAGGATGCTTACGCAGAAGCGCATCCTGGCATCTGTCAGATGTCAAGATGGATTCATGGCAATCGACCTGAAGGACGCTTACTCTCATGTCTCTTCTCCCTCGTCATCGCCAGTTCCTACGGTTCGCTTTCGAGGGTCAGGCATATTAGTACAGAGTCCTCCCCTTCGGTCTGTCCCTGTCCCCACGAGTCTTCACGAAGATCGTGGAAGCCGCCCTCACTCCCCTCAGGGAGAGAGGTGTGCGGGTACTAAACTATCTCTACAACTGGCTCATTTGACACACTCATTTTGAGCATACTCTTTTTTGGTATGGAACACAACTCTGTCTCCATTCAGCGCGATTGCGCTCAGTCAGTGTTGTACTGCCTGGAATTTTTCAAGCAGTCAGCAGGAGGAGGCTCCTGGGTACATGGCATCCTCGATGGTGGTGATACCCCTCAGGTTGATGCACATGAGACCGCTCCAACACTGGCTACAGAGTCGAGTTCCCTGGAGAGCGTGGCACACCGGCAGCAGGCGGATGGTGATTACGCTTTTCTGCCGACGCACCCTAACCCCTTGGTCTTCAATGACCTTTTATACAAACGGGGGTCCCTCTCGGGCAGGCGAGACGCGTCAGGGTCGACAGACGCCTCCCTGCAGGGTTGGGGTGCCATGTGCAACGGGCACGCAGTGAAAGGGAGATGGACGGGCCCCCGCCTGCGCAGGCATTCAATTGCGTAGAGTTGTTGGATGTGCTACCCGCACTGAAGGGGTTACAACCTCTTGTGCAGAACGAGCGCGTGCTGGTCAGGTCGGACTGCACAATTGCCGTAACGTTTTTAACCGCCAGGGTAGCGTTCGCTTATGGCAGCTAACATGACTCGCCCGACGCCTCCTCCTGTGGAGTCCGCAGGGCCACACATATCCCAGGTGACCTGAACCAGACAGCCGATGTGCTCTCTCGTCAGTTATGCCTCGCGGAGAGTGGCGACTCCACCCCCGCGTAGCCAGCTCATTTGGGACAGTCAGGGCGGGCTCAGGTAGACCGCTTCGCCTCCCTGGACACCACCCATTGCCGCTAAGGAAATCCCTGCCTCAGCACGGAGGCTCTAGCGCACAGCTGGCCGTGGAACAAGCGGAAGTACGTCTTCCCCCAGTGAGCCTCACTGCACAGACCCTGTGCAAGGTCAGGGAAGAGGAGCATCAAGTGTACTAGTTGCACCATACTGGCCCAACCGGACTTGGTTCTCGGAGCTAATGCTCTTGACGACAGCTCCCCCCTGGCCGATTCCCCTGACGAAGGACCTGCTTTCCCAGGGGAAGGGCACGTTATGGCATCACGGGCTAGACCTCTGGAACCTCCATGTCTGGTCCCTGGACGGAGCGAGAAGATCCTGAGTGGCCTAACCCCTGCGGCGGTTTAGACCACTACTCAGGCTAGGGCCCTGGCCACTAGGTGACGATACGCCTAGTGGTGCCTCTTCTCATCCTGGTGCTCTTCTCGAGAGAAGACCCTCGGAGTTGCTTGATCAAGTGGATGCGGTCCTTCCAGAGACTCGAGAATAATCTCTCCCCTTCCACACTGAACGTGTATGTAGCCGCTGTTGCCGCTCATCACGACCCAGTTGCTGGTAGTCTCTAGGACAGCACAACCTGATCATTTGGTTCCTAGGGGCGCGGGAAGGACATCACCCGCGCTCCGTACCCTCTTACGACCTTGATGCGGTCCTGGAGCCCCTCGGAGATGCCGCTCTTTCTCACTTCACGATGAAGACGGCTCTCGGGAGGACGCTCAAGAGGGTAGCGGACCTACAAGCATTCTCCGTGTCCACAGATTGCCTAGAACTCGGGCCCGGTTATTCTCACGCTATCCTGAGACCCCGGCCCGGCTACGTGCCCAAAGTTCCCACCACTCCCCCGAGACACCAGGTGGTGAACTTACAGGCGCTCCCCACCGGGGAGGAAGACCCAACCCCATCCGTGTTGTGTCCAGTACGCGCATTGCGCCTCTGCTTGGACCGCACGCAGAGCCGCAGTAGCTCTGAGCAGCTCTTTGTCTGTTTTGGAGATCAGCAGGGAGGGCTGTCTCAAACAGAGATTGGCGCATTGGATCATGGACGCCGTCACTATGGCGTACCTGTCCTAGTTCGCCTACGCCCACTGGGTGAGAGCTCTCTCCACACGGAGTACAGCCTCCTCGTGGGCACTGGCTCGAGGCGCCTCTCTGGCAGACATCTGCAGAGCTGCGGGTTGGGCTACACCCATCACCTTCGCGAGGTCCTACAGCCTTCGCGTAAAACCGGTCAGCGAGTCTTGCGGGCATCAGGCAAGACCGGCGACCGGTAGGGTGTACGCCTATGACAGTACCTGACCCTAGGGGGTCAGCGTACTACTAGCCTCCCTTCTTCCCCCACTGGGTGAAGAACAGGCACTCCATCCATCACTAGCAAGCACCTCCTGTGGGCGGGCTGGGCAGAGCAGCCCTGCCCCTTAGGCCGGGTATCACCTGAGTTATTCGCAACATAGCTCTAACCGGACCTAGTGCTACCAGACGTTGCAACCCCCCAGCAGGGCGGTTCCGTCTGATGTATCCTCATGCTGGTTCCCACCTTGGTAACCCATGACCTCCTTAGGTGGACCTCCACCTCGCGGTTAACTCCTTCAGTCCGCACTTTCTTCCCATGAGTTCTCCCCCATCGGTGAGACCATGTTGGTATCTCCACTAGTCTCCTCCCTGCGGTAGGAAGTGGTCTCTGTAGCGCATCCCCCACTTGAGGAAGTAGCGCTTACCCAGTGGCCTTACGGTTCCGGGCGGCTTCTCGCTGTTAGAGAAACAAGGCCGCCGCCTGTGAGGCCGAAGGTAGGGGCCTTCCCACCTTTCTAGAAAGCTCTGGGACCCTCTACCTACCCACCGGTAGGTTACAATTTCGCGTTAGCGTTCACGGCTGACACGCCCAGGCCAGTCACCGTCGCTTCGTTGAGATTGTGACAGGGCACCGTGTTATGGCGTTTTCCATTGGAACCCCATCTGTCGGTTCGACACAACGTCGAGAGACCGACAGAAAGGGAACGTCTCGGTTACGTTTGTAACCTCGGTGCCCTGATGGAGGGAACGAGACGTTGTGTCCTCTTGCCACAACACGTGCTGTCCACTGCAGCAGTCGTGAGAGGTCTCAGGCTCATCAGAACTAAACAAACGTACGTCTCTGTAGACAGTTTTTACAATCTGCATGACACAACATCGAGAGACCGACAGAAAGGGAAAGAGCATTATTATATGAGGTGTTCAGACAGAAAAAAATTGATGTTATTTTTCTTCAGGAAACTCATAATGATTTAAATAAAGCTGTTGAGTGGACAAGATAATGGGGTGGCATCTCTGTGCTAAGTCATAATACCTCTGTAAGTGGAGGAGTTGCTGTTTTATTTTCAAAAAGTTTCACACCAGTTTCTTATGACGTTGATGAAATTATAAAAGGTAGAATTTCAATGGTTAAAGTTTTAATTTAAAATCGTGTCTTTGTCTATGTTCATACTTCAGGAGCTGAAAGAATGTTGTTTTTGAATAACCTTAATTAAATTTTGCAAAATTGTAGTAGTGAAGAGTTTTTATTTCTAGGAGGAGACTTTAATTGTACAGAACAAAATCTGGATAAAATAATATGAGCCCCATGAACCCTCCCGTAAGAGACTTATCCAAGTTATTAAAACACATGAACTGAGTGGTATATGGAGGCATTTAATGGCAATCAAAGGCAATATACCTGGTCTCATGCTCATGACAATGTTTTGTATTTAGAAAGATTAGACAGGTTTTATACTTTTAAACATCAATGTGGTATTTTTAGTAAGTGTTTTATTGTTCCTGTAGTTTTCTCTGATCACAGTATGGTGTGTTGTTCTTTTGTTTTGAATTCCATCAAACCAAAGAGTGCCTATTAGCATTTTAATACCTCCCTGTTGTGTGATAAGAATTTTGAAGACACTTTTAATTTTTTTGGAAAACATTTAAAGCCACAAAGAATTCTTTCCAATCTTTGAGACAGTGGTGGGATTTTTGAAAAGTACAAATTAAGCAGCTTTGTCAACAGCACACTCAAAATATCACTATACATATGTCAAGAGATATGAAAACCTTGGAGGAAACAATAGTAAAGCTTCAGGAGTTAGTTGAATTAACTGGGGAGAATGGTTGTTTGAAAGCTCTGTCATTGAAAAAGACTCAACTTGGTGACCTTGTGGGGGTAAGGCGCAAGGAGCTTTGGTTCGGTCCCGTTTTCAAAATATTGACCAAATGGATGCTCCAACTAAATTTTTCTTTTATTTTGGAAAAAATCTAAGAAACTATGCAAGGCTTTGAGCCTGTATGAGTTGCACAATGCCCTGAATGGTATGGAGTCGGGGAAGGCTCCAGGCATCGATGGTCTCCCAGTAGACTTTTATAAGTCGTTCTGGTCAGTGTTGGGGGAGGATCTGCTCGCATTGCTTATTGAAAGATTTGCCGAAGGGCGGCTGCCGTAGAGCAATTCTTACACTCCTCCCAAAAAATGAGACTTGACTGACATCAAAAACTGGCGCCCTGTGTCCCTTCTGTGTACAGACTACAAGCTGCTCTCCAAAACATTGGCAAACAGACTAACAGAGGTAATGGAACAAGTCATTCACCCGGACCAGAGCTATTGCATACTTGGTAGGTCTATTTTTGATCATATTTCTTTATTGCAAGATTTTATTGATGTTTCCAAGTTATTTAATTTGGATTGTGCTCTGATTTCTCTAGATCAAGAGAAAGCATTTGATCAGGTTGAACATAATTACCTGTGGGAAACTCTAGAAGCATTTGGCTTTTGCCAAGAGTTTGTGAGTAAGATCAAAGTGCTGTAAACTGATGTTGAGAGTCTGCTGAAAGTGAACGGTGGCTTATGCACTCCTTTCAAAGCTGGTAGAGGTGTCAGACAAGGGTGTTCTTTGTCTGGAATGCTCTATTCGATAGCAATAGAACCTCTATTGCAGCAGATAAGAAAAAAATGTAATGGTGCACAAAACGTCCATAACGTCCATTTATCAGATTATGCTGATGACGTGATTGTAATGGTCAATAATCAAAGCGATATAGAGATTTTATTAAAATTAATTGAGGATTTTAAAGTCTTATCCGCCGCTAAAGTGAATTGGAACAAAAGTGGAGCTTTAGTGTGTGAAAAGTGGGTGAGTGGGAAGTTAAGATTTCCTGAAGGTTTATGTTGGAATACAGAAGGTTTTAAATATTTAGGATATATTTAGGATAATAAATATTTATCTTATTTTTTTAGGAAATGAGATCACGGTACAAAAAACTGGGATAGAGTTGTTGAAAAACTTAAAGATTGTTTAGCTAAATGGAAGTGGTTAGCCCCAAATATGTCTTATAGGGTGCGTATTTTAATTATTAATAATGTAGCTGCTTCATCTCTCTGGCATAAACTAGCCTGTATTGATCCACCTCCAAAATTGTTAACAGAAGTTCAAGCTTTATTGGTCGATTTTTTGGGGGATAAATTACACTGGGCCACTCAGAGTGTTTTGTTTTTGTCAAAAGAAGAAGCAGGACAGGGGCTAGTAAACCTGTAAAGCAGAACAGCGGCTTTTCGGCTGCAATTCATACAAAGAATTCTGTTGGGACCGACTGATTTCAGCTGGAACGCTACTGTTACGGTCTGGTTGGGTCGGGTCATCATCTGGCAGGGGGTTTGTTTTGTTTTTTGTCGAGCACATGGCTGTCACCGAGCTTCGGCTGGCCTCGTGCTTGTGTCTGCGTCATTCGCCCCACCCTCGTGTTTCCATATGACTTCCCCTGCACTGGTGTTTTTCCACTCCGTGTTCACACGCCTGTTGGCACTTCACTCATTAGACATCATCGTTTCCTTAATTACTCCACACCTGATTATGATCTCCTCGTTATGTTCTCTTTATAATTCCCTCTGTGTTTGTTGTCCAGTGTCTGTTTGTTGTAGTTTTTCTGCCCAGACTGCCCCAGGGGATGCTGCGGCTCTCCTGTTGAAGTTATTTCTTGTTTAGTGTTTTCTCACCTGAGAGACTCCACCATAGTCTAGTCTTGTCTTGCTTCTTGGAATATATGCTTAGCTTCCTTGCTCTCCTCGCTTCTCCTTCTGCTCTGTCTCCTCCAGCAGCTAGCATCAGCGCTCCGGTCAGTGGTCATCGCAGTAAGTTGTCTTCTTGGGAGAACTCACCAACTACTTCTCCAGGCGCAGCTTTTCACCCCTCAGTCAACGCGGACTCCGAGTCGAGTGAGGCCACCAGGCGCTACCGCCCATCTCTCAGCACCGGCAGCCCATCCTCGACTCTCCGTGCTGTCTCTCTGCTTCTCCGAAGGGAAACGCTCGCGACCTGTACCTGTATATTTCTCTGCCTTCGTCAGTGACTAATAAAGACTCTGTTTTTCCCCCTGCACTTGGGTCTCTGTGGTTCTGTCATGACAGCTACTGCATGTGCTATTTTACGGAGGATGGGAGGTCTTCAGTTGGACAAAGCTCTCTTTTTGATGGACCCCCTAAAATTGGACTTTGCCAACGTACCAATTTTTTATCACAACCTTTTTAGAGTCTGGAGTCTTTTTAATCATCAAAGGGCACCATCTATGAACTCTCTCTTCTGGTTGTTAAACGAACCTATAATACATGGAGCCCGTTTGGACATTTCTGTTGGTGACCACACTTTTCCTGGACTGAATAATCTGCTTTGCAAATCTAAGACCATTACTTTAAGTCATTTGCTAAAGGTGGCTGGACCTAATTTTATGAACACTGAGCAAGGTGCTTCTCATCTCGGAATATGTTCGACCCGTAAAGTTGTTCAAATACTGACAAAGTGGAGGTCTGCTTTATTAACTGAAGAGAGGCAAGCATTAGCAGATTTTTGTAGAGGAGTAAAGGCTCCTAATGTTGAGGACTCTTTTCCAAATATGTTTTTATCTCCCAAACTAGATGATTGTATGGGATGTTTTTTAAAAGCTGGCAAATCTTTGTGTTTGGATTTCTTTTCAGTTACTGGAAATTTTTTTGTACAAAGCTTGTGTTGTGGTTTTTTATAAGAAGTTTTTAAACAATAAAATCGACACCCCATGTGATTTATTTTTTGTGAATTTGTTTCTTTGGCCATTTGTAATAAAGAGCTATGTAAAATCAAATCTCTTTCTCTCTATCTCAATTTAAATTTTCAATTTAAGGGTGCTTTATTGGCATGACAAAATGTACATTCGTATTGCCAAAGCATTTGCAGCGGGGCTGCGTACAAATAGTGCAAATATGTAGAATAAAAGAAAGATAATTATAAAATAATAAAGTGTTTATGTATGTAGTGCAACTTAAAGTGGTTTATAATATATGTAAATATATAATAACAGAAATAGAGTATAGTTTAAACAAAGATTTTCAAAATCAAAATATACATGTAAGTACCCGAATAAAGAGATATAATAATATAATGTTATGAACATATATTGGAAACATCAGGTCAGGGCAGATTGATTGTTTTCTCTTGTGTTGTGACAGGCAGACACATATCGTGCAGCTAACACACAGCAGTCCATGTGTTCTCCTAACAGATATGCCAGTTTCTCATCGTTTGACAGACTTTCAAACTTCTGGTGTATGGACTTGATTTTTCCATAAAACATTGTCCGTATATCCATGTATTTTGTGCATTCTGTTAGGAAGTGGAGTTCCATCTCAATGTTGTTGAGATCACAGTGTGGACACTGGTCTCTGGTCCTGTAGTAGCAATGTTTGTCTGTGTCTGCCCGTCTCTATAGTGAGTTTATGTCCACTGAGTCTGTATCTTGTCAACGTGGCTCTTAGTTTTTTTAACTGTCACTGTGTACAGATAGTCTGCGATACTGTATTCTCTTTTAAGGGCCAAATAATATTGCATTTTACTTTGTTGTTTTGTTTGGGTTTCTCAATGAGTGATATAGTTTTGTTTCATTTGTGTTGTAATTGTGTTGAGTGTGATTTTGTCAGTATTGTTGGGTTTTGAGCATCAGTAGATGTTAGGACTGAAACATCAGGACTGAATCTCTGGACCAGCTGACAGAGAGGATTCATTTCTTTGCTCATCTCGTGGTGTTTCAGGGCTTTAGAACGATATGAGTGAGGGTCACTGTGTTTGAGATGTTTCCAGAATTTGATTGCCCTTTTTTCTATCTTTATGATCAGTGGATATTTGCCTAATTCTGCCCTGCATGCATTGTTTGTTGTGTGCCGGTGCATTTGTAAGATATTTTAACAGAGTTCTGTATGCAGGCTCTCAATTGGATGTTTTTCCCATTTAGTAAAATCTTGATTTGGATTTGTCAGTGGACCACACACTTCGCTGGCATAGAGAGCAATCAGTTCAATTACTGATTGTAATATTTTCAGCCAAATTCTAATTGGGATTTCTATAGGACATTGCCATTTGATGGCATAGAAGGCCTTGCAATCTTTATCTCTCAGTTCATTCACTGCGGGATTAAAGTTTCCTGTGGATGTGATTTTTAAACCCAGGTAATTGTAGTGTGATGTGTGTGTTATGGGGTTTGTGCTTAATGTAAATGTGTGTTTTGATAGTTGATCATTTTAGTTTTACTGAGGTTACCTGTCAGGGCCCAGGTCTGACAGTATTGTTCTAGCAGGTCCAGGTTCTGTTGTAAACCATGTTGAGTGGGAGACAACAGAATTCTTTATTTACAATACAATAAGATTGGTTGCAGTTGTTTTATTAATGTACTTCCTTTGATCATAATGTTACTAGCAGTTAAGTATCAATTTACAAGAATCAAATAAATAAACAGAACAGAGGCTAGTCTAGCTTATACTCAACTCAACTCAACTTTATTTATATAGCGCTTTTTACAATTTTCATTGTTACAAAGCAGCTGTACATGAGACATATTGACTATAAGCAAAACAATTAAAGTTGTACCTGTAAAAACAAGAAAAAGGTGAAAACACAGAAGACAGACATACCCACATACAAAACACTCCACACACACAATATGCACACGTACTAACACACATAGACATAGACACATACACACACACGGATGCGCACACACACACACAAGTCACCACACAACCACGCGCACACACACACACACACCACACACACACACACACACACACACACACACACACACACACACACACACACACACACACACACACACACACACACACACACACGTACACAGACAAGTACACACACACACAGACACACAGACTTGCACACACAGTGAGAGCACATGTTTAAGATAAAGGAGAGAGAAGCACAGGTCAAATATAACAGACTATAAATTCCTATATGCAATTTTTATTAAGTAAAACTTTAATTCTAATTCTAAAGCAGCCCCCCCGGCCAGGCAAATAGTGCAAAAAAAAAACTGTATGCAAACGATGTCGAGGAACCCAAAACTCTAATCAAGAAAAAAAGCCTCAGGAGAACCCAGGCCCAACCAGGGGATTCCAGTTCCCCTCTGGGAAAAGCTGCTGCCTCTGCACAAGCTCGACAGAGCTTGCACAACAAGGCTAAATAAAAATAAATAAACTTACTAATAAGGTAAATTATAGTTTTATGATTATCATTAATAATCTAATAGCATTTGAAATTTTGTGGTGAAGACGTGTCAAGTCAATAACGAAGACTTAAGAGGAACCGGTTTTATCCCCAAGCTGCAGAACATGAAAGTCTTCCATTGCTCCTGATACTGAATGATGTTTGTTCCAACCTATAAACAGATATTCTCTTTTGTACATATACACACATACACATTATTATTTTTATTATTACGATAATTATTCATCATTAAAACGGCATTGTCAAAAATGATGTACAGTCATGTGGAAAAAAGTACAAGCACATGTTGATACCATAAATTCATAGGTCTTTACATCTTAGCCTGATGACCTGTAGGGGTCACACTTTTCCTATTGACTTTAATTGTAAAAATTAGTACACGGTGTTCATTTCATGTGTCATATGATAGATTATATTAATTTATTATTATGTACACTTTTCATTACGTATTTGTTTAAATATAAAAAATGAAACATTGTTGGTCCTTTTTCACACGACTGTACTAACAGGAAGTTTCAGACATTAATCTCTTACCTGCAAATTTGTCAGTTAAGGCTTCAGGCTCCCACTTCTGAAGATTTCCTTAGCATATAATCTCTAAAAGATAGATAAATATATTGTAAGCTTGTCAATGAAGGCCATTGCTGCAAGTCTCGAAAACGAAAAGGCCACTGAGGCAAGCCCCCTCCTGTTTTGTGGTCAATGAACGCCAAAATAATGTATTTTCTGCTATTTGCTTTAAACGTATGATAAAGGTAATAAATGTAACGACATAAAATGAACACACTCGTCATTTGAATTCCGGTGCCTTTAACTGAGTGGCGCTGCAGCGGTTGGAGTCCTGATGCTTCCCCTGGGTCCTAAATCCCGAAAGCGCCACCAAATATCTAAGATACGATTTCCACAAACGTTTATGACTTACCTAAAAGTTTCGTACAAAGAAAACAAAGCGAGGGGGAGTCCCAAACAATTATTTTTATCTACGTTTGACATAGGATGGTTATAAAAAGCAAGTTTTGGCATCGAGTCATGCAGATTGTAAAAACTGTCTACAGAGACGTACGTTTGTTTTGCTATGAAAAAAACACGGCATACAAACATGTATATGCACACACATGCACGCACTTTTTATTTAATTAAAGTATTATTAATATAAACTTCCCAGCTAACATAAGGCTGGCGGGCCACCGGTGGCAAAGTTGTCAGTCCACCGGCGGGAACCACCTGCGGGACACCGGCTTTTTGCTCATCGTTTTTCCAGCGGTCCACCGGTGGCAGCCACCATATTTCCGCCGGTGGTCCGCTGCTAAGCCACTGGTTTATCATTCATGTTTGCTGGCGGCCCACGGTCGGTCCGCGGTTTATAATCGTTAAATCACGCTAACCAAAATGTCATTCAACACAAAAAACACTGTTCAATAACAACTGAAAATTTTATATTTTAACAGATTAAATACACAAATGCATTACATTTATCAGACCAACACACAAATATAGTATGTGTACCCATGTGGAAGTTGTGGAAGATGTTTTTTACAGCATTTGCAGTAAGACCATACAAAATCTACTACAATGATTGATTGTTGTAGCAAAACCACAATAACTATGACATTACTACAACATATAGAAAACCTACACAGACTTTCACCATGGTTTCAAAATCATCAGAACCATTTTTAAAACCTTGATTTGAAAAAAATATATATATATGATTACATGGTTGCAGTGTTACAGTAAAACCCAGGATAGCTGTTCTAAGGGTATAGAGCTTAACAATGCATATAATTTCAAAGCAGCTTAAAAATGCATGTTTCAATGTTACAATAAAAAAATATATCCTTTAATCAGCCAGAGGTGGCTGTGACTCACTGAGAAACAACAAAGTGACGTTCATATCACAATAGCTCTAAGACAATACAAGGTCATGTGTTTAAAGTAATGTTCAGTTAAACAGGCAATATTATTAGAGGTTAAGTTTGCAGATTTTCAACCCATATCCAGCAATTTTTTGGTGGACAAGTAAATGGGAATATCTCAGTAAGTAACTAAAAAAATAAGGGTAAACATTGACCATTTACATATACGGCCATTATTGTAACAATACAAAGTGGATTGACAATCAGCAAACTTACACTTTCATAGGCAGTGTAATCAGGCAGTGATTACAATATTTGGCAGGTTTTTTGCCTTTATTTGTACAGTATATTATGAGAGAGGACAGGAAGCGAAGTGGGAGAGAGAAGGGGGTGGGGTCAGGAAAGTACCACGAGCCGAATCGAACTCGGGTCGCCCAGAGCACAACCACGCCATGTGTCGGAGCACTGCCCATGAGGCTATCAGCTACTACATATTTGGAAGTTTTGTATGTCCATCTATAGTTGCCATCATCTGAAGTCTTCACAAGTGATGCTATATCCAATCTGGAGCTGCCGTAATCTTAAAGTGTAAACCCTGACAGATTGAAACAGGAAAGCAAAAGGAGAAAGATTAGCACTGCTGCTGTTCATAATATTATTTTAAGCAAAAGATGAGCATGTTCACTTTTTACTATTTCATTTATGAAGAACAAGGTTACAAGATGTGTTATGGGAATGCTTAACTAAATCTGAAAAAGCTCTGGCTCCTTTAATGGACTCTGAAATCCTGGATACTACCAAAAGTCCAGAGCTTGTGATTTATCTTCTTTTGGAATTATCTGGTTTAATAGCCATCAGGTTTTTTCTAGGTCCCTTAGTAAATTTGTCATCATAATTTGAAGAACTGGAAAGCTCTCTATGGAACAAACTACCTATGCAATAGTATCATTTAAGTGGGAGGAACAAGCAATCATAACTATAATTTACACTACCATTCAAAGGGTTTAGACTTTTTCATTTCTCTCATTATATGAATATATTGTAAACCGTACTTTATTGTAAACTGAATTTTCAACATCATTACGCCAAAAATCAGTGTCACATGATCCAAGTGACAATTTTGTTGCTCAAGACACTGAAGACTGGAGTAATGATGTTGAAAATTCATACTTGCATCACAGAAATAAATTACACTTTACTATATACATTCAAAAAGAAAACATCTGTTTCTCACCATTTTTAGGTAATTCAAGCTTCTCTGCATAAGTCATATTTAGTGTTTAATCATTCAATATTTATCATTCATAAAAAGTAGATGAACAGTTGACAATTATATAAACTAATATTACTCAATTTATATAAGTAATTAATATTGAGAAATATTAGGTAGACTTTATCTCATTTCTTTCAGTGTGTCATGACTCATATCTGATAAATGAAGGTACTCTTTACTTAAAAACGTAGAATAAAATCTACTCAATCTAATTCAATGGAAATTGTTGCCTCAGTTTTATTGAGTAGATTCAGTAAGTTTGCATATAGTTTACTTTGCTACCTAATATATGTAAGTCAAATTTAACTGATTTGCATGGGTAATATTTACTAACCCTCAAGAATCCTTTTTTTCAGTGATGGGGGTGTAAATATACTCATCTAATTTGCAAATTATGACGTCATCAGGGGCGGACAACTTGAATTTCATAATATTCAGGAAATAGTAGAAATTGAATTGATGTTTGACTTATTTGCATGTTTTTTTTACTCTTTGATCCTTATTCCAAATGATCAGGAAAGAGGAAACCAACTATAAAACAGGAGAAAGTACTAAATTATTACTATATTACTATACTTTATAGTAGTAAAACGCATGTGAACAGTAGCCTACTTTCTGATCAGTTCATCAGTAATATTCAGGAAATAGTAGATATTGAATTGATTTTTGAACTTATTTACATGTTGTTGTTCATTCCAAATGATCAGGAAAAGAGGAAATCAACAGTAAAACTATTAGTAACTATAGTAAAATTAATACTATATTACTGTGCCATAGTAAAATGCATGTGCCTATTTTTTGATCAGTTGACCAGCTATCTGCCCAATCAGCTGCCT
>NC_079896.1:15895487-15950240 GCF_024868665.1 Triplophysa rosa | reverse complement strand
CTACCTCTAGCAACAGCTCTCCTATGGACACTACGACACGTTCACCCCTGCCACCCCCATCCGTTAGCACAAGGTCGAAATGATCGCTTGTTTGTTCTTTGTAACATTCGCCCTTGCAGCGCACCATCTGCGCTGCACTTAGATGTACCGGAGACGAACAGGTGATTAGATGACAAGGAAACCCCAAACCAAAGTGTATTACAACAGTGGAATAACAATCTAATCCAACTTTTTTTCATTATTGATACTTCAACACTTGAGTTAGATTGACAAACATCATACGCAACTCCCATTACAAACTAAATATTCTATCTTAAACGCAAAATCCCAGAGTAAATGAATGGCTCAGAGAACATTTGGTTCACACTCGCGATCAGAAAAAATGTGTCAGATTTGTACCTTTAGGGGTACAATGGTTGTCACTGGGGCAGTACCCTCAAAGGGACACATATTGTACCTTTCCACATGGATACCCAGACAGCAAGCAATCATTGAATCAATAGTCAACAAAAGCTGATTGGTCAATGTTAATTGCATTGAATCAATATCACTTTTGCACCTGCAATTAATGTTGAAACAAATACACCATTATTGTGATCAGTGTTTGATTTAGTTGGGCTCTTGACTCTTGAGTTTAATGTGAAGTTTTACTTTACTGTCTAACACATATGTTGTGCCAAAGAAAACTAAGATCCAGTGAGATCAGAAAATGATTGTTACTTCATCACAATGAGTGATGAGTGTGATATGTTATTAATATGTGCAGTTATGATACAGCTTAAAGAGAATAAAGCAGTGTTATGGACGACTAACAGGATAAATTATTTTCACAAAATTGTTACTTTTCTGAATCAGTTAGACATGAAGAATCGGTGTATGAATCTCAACAATGGTGACAATCATCAAACTAAATCAGATAAACAGATCAACTGCAATGCATGCTGGGAGTCATGAATGAGTTTTGTACTATGATGTTACCCAGCATGCATTGCAGCATGAAGCTTTCTTTCTGTTGATTGTCACCATTGATTCATACACCGATTCTTCATGTCGAACTGATTCAGAACTGTAACAGTTTTGTGAAAATCATTTATTCTGGAAATTGTCTATAAAAGTGCTAAAATCTTTTTAAACTGTGTCATAACTCCACATTCACATATTAATAACATACCACACTCAAAAGTAACTTACAGAACTTCATTGTGATGAAATAATGATCATTTTCTGATGTCACTGGATCTTAGTTTTCTTTGGCACAACATATGTGTTAGACAGTAAAGAAAACTTCACATTAAACTCAAGAGTCAAGAGCCCAACTAAAGCAAACACTGATCACAATAATGGTGATTTGTTTCAACATTAATTGCAGGTGCAAAAGTGATATTGATTCAATGCAATTAACATTGACCAATCAGCTTATTTGTTAACTTGATTCAATGATTGCTTGCTGTCTGGGTCATCCATGTGGAAAGGTACAATATGTGTACCTTTGAGGGTACTGCCCCAGTGACAACCATTGTACCCCTAAAGGTACAAATCTGACACATTTTTTCTGACAGTGCAGATGTTCATCACTAATGACTCAATCATCACTATAATAATAATGAAACTCAATACAAATTCTGTCAAACAGGAGCACAGAAAGGTGTTGGTTTTAGGATAAATCTGGGCCAGAATTGAAATGAACTGTTGATTATATTTGGGTCAGTTCTGCTTTATTTATTTTGTGGCTGACATGTGGCTGACATGCGGCATTGCTTTGGCTTGCTTGTGGCCCAAACCTGGCAAACAGGAGCGGTCCACCCAAGTGCCATCATTCCACGCGGTATGTGGGCCAGATGAGGGGTTATGGGGAGTAAGGTGTGGGCCGGATTTGGGCCGCAAATATTTGCTATCTGGGATAGGGGATCTCCAACAGCCTGTTTTGTGTCACGGTTGTGGTTTAAAGGAGATTACAAAAAGAAGAATAGATGGATTTGTATAATTAAAGGGTGTTTCTACACACACGCTGGCGACTCAATTTCTGGTAGAAAAACATTTAAAAGTGCTTTTTCTGGGATAGCGCCCCTTTAAATCAGAAGTGTCCAATCCTGTAGAGTTCAGCTCTGACCTGTTCATCTGACCACATGTGTTGTGTGTCTTAACTGGGATGTTTATTATTGTTGTCTCATGATCGTGTTTTGTGACGTGAAGGTTTGCTGTCACTCACCATTGTAGCAGATGAACTGTGACGCCACATCACAGTCCTGCTGACGCCATGCTCCATTTCTCATAACAGCACAATTATCTGTGTGATCTGATGGTTCAGTTTCCCAGTTCAGATATTTCACAGGACCACCCAGAGACCACTTCCATTCACCTGTTCTCTTCAGTCCAATCCAGACATACCACTGATTGTTATTCACAGTGTTCTTCAGCTCGTTCATGTCATTGATGTTGTGGACTGTGGCCAGATCTGTGTAGTTCTCTCTGCAGTATCTCTGAACTTCAGTCCAGGTCTTCATCATGTTTATATAGTGATAGCGGCGCTGAATGCCTTCAGATAATGAACAGAGAGCTGAAAGAGAGAGTTTTTATTCAAACACATTCACTCAGAGCTGGATCGAAGCAGGAGTGGGCTGACACCACACAATCATCATTTACTGACGCAACGTTTGCATTGAAGAAACAGATTCTGACAGATTTGAGCCTGTTAGTGCATAAAACTTAACTGAGTCAAAGGAACAAGAGAACTAAAAAATGTGAGATAAGTGAATTGTTTTAAAATTGTTTTAATATTGTTTTACTAAAGACCACAATATTAGACATCTGTGCACAGATTACCTTCCTACTTCAAGAGAATACATGTGCGCTTGGTTTGTTAAGAAACAACATTTGTAAGGATTTGAATTTTGACCACCATCACAACACTGCTCACAAAAATAAGCATGGAAGGACCTCTGTGACAACAACATTTGGTTACAGAGAGTTATAGTCAAGAGCTTCATGCAAATTACATTTGAATGAGGAAGAGAACTAAACACGTGAACGTATCGTTTTAAATAACAAACATACTTTCAATTTTAGGTGAACTGATCCTTTATATGTTAAGATAAAAAAACAAGTAAATTGTTTCTTTATTAGAATTTATTGTTAAAAAATGCATGTAACTATTTGAATTTAAGATAGTCAAACCACAACCTATAAACACACTGTTAAGCCACACATATGTGGTAGTGAAGGTCTGAGGAGGATTTAATGTTTGGTATAGCAATACTTGGTAACCATTAAGTTTATTCACAGTAAGATGTTTAGAAATATATTTATTGTAATAAGAAATAATGAAAACTCACACCTCTATTAATATAATAACAATGGACTGATGGAATGAAGCTAAGTGAGTCCGGGGACACTATCTGAGAGCCTCGTCATATAAGAATCCTCCCTTTTTGCTTCTCTGAAGGTCATTGTTCTGACCCAGAAACAGAAAACACACATGAGATGAGATAACATCAAGTGTTGACGTCAATACTTACTTTGATGAGTTCAGGGCGGTCACACATTGGGCGTAAGACTCACTCATTTGACTCTGTTGGCACGCTCTCACGCCACACATCTGTTTTCTCACGCGGGCCGTACCCGCTCATCAGTCCTCAAATATGACCTGAAGTCAGGCCGGGGGAAGTCACATCACAGGCTTCCAAATCCCTCCGGAAGCATGAGACCCCCAGCGCAGAGGTGTTAGTCATGCCTAAAATCTATAAGTTTGTTGTTTTAAATGTATATATTTATACATCAACCTCTGCTGTGTCTCTTATCATCTTGTATTCGCTGGCTGACACACATTACACATGCAAATAAGAGAACACACACCTTGTTTCTTCTCATTTGAGTGAACAAGGATACAAATTAGAAGGATTTGGTCTTTCTAGAGAAATACCCAAATGATGGGAGGGGCTGAAGATCAGATCTGATATAATGACATATAAACACACAGAGAGAGAGAAACAGCAGCAGATTCACCAGAGAAACACACAAGACATGAAAAGTAAGAACTCTTTACATTCTCGTTCCTATTCAAATCATTCTTTTCTTATGACTCTGTTTTTGTGAATTGATCTGAAAATAACTTTGAGTCAAGAAACTGACTTTCTAAAGAGATGCAGTAGTGATGGAAACGTTGACTTTTAACTTCATTGGCATTTACACATGACAGAAACTAAGCAAACGTTTATGTCATCGTCACAGATTTATTTGATTTTAAATTTTGCAAATGAATTTATTTTGAACACCAAAATTGTGAACAAACAGAAGTTTAACATTTGAGGTTTTCAATGTGTTTCTTCCTCAGAAATGGCTCAGATTCTATATGTCAGTCTTCTTGTCATTGGTGAGTTTGTGTTTCTGGTTTTACATTTGATTTAAATGTCAGGAGAATTGACACCAGAGTTATCTGTCTGTCTATTAATAACTGTTCTATTAAAGAAAAAGAGCCATTTTGTAGTAAACACTTTATTAAATATATCCCACCCCCAAGCAGAGGTGATGTGTCCAAAAGACCTCTATTCTGCGTCTTTGATGATGTTGAAAAGATGTCCCTGAGGGGCCAAAAGTGAATTGTTTTTCTACGTCTATTTCTGACATCTTCTGAATGCCTAATATTGGGGGACATCTGCACAGAGTAGAAACCACACCCATAGCAACCAAACACTTTAACCTAACCTAGCAACCGTTTAGTAAGACTTATATCTCTGCTTCAGAACATCGTAGAGACATGGGGGTTGGTTCATTTTATTAGTGGCTTAAAGTGTTATCACCCTAGTTCCCAGTTCCGCGGTTTGCCACAAAGCACCACTCACATTTTATACTGTAAATCTATATTAAATTATTATGCAATCTTTAATGCTTTCAAAAATCTTTAGAAACGTTTTCTGTTTTTTATATATTGTGATATTAACATATTTTAATCACAGTATATTTATTGAACAAAAATGAATTAGTTTATTCATTAAAATAAACAAAAAATAGTACAAACTTTGCTAAAGTGACTGGTTTGTAAAAGTATTTGCTTAAACAGTATTAAAGCCATATTATTGTATCAAATGTATTTCTATCAGTACCGTGTACCCACCTCATACACTTATAAGATGTTTAAACACAATTACTCCTTAAGATTTATTTTTACACAAAATCTGTTGCTTCATAAATGTTTAATACAAACATATACGTATATTTTTTTCTTCAATCATACATGATGGGTGTAGTGAAAAGCTTATTTCTTCTTAAAGTGTGCCTTTAGCCTCGTTGTACCCTTCAACACACCGTGATCAACTTAAAAATGATATTATTATGCAGGAAAAATGACTCGTCTTAAAGCTGAACATACAATGTCACAAAACATGCAACGACCAGAATAAAGTTGATCAGCTTTGACTTTTTTCCATAAGGCTTCCCGAGGCTGGCGGTCCACAGAGAGTGGACATTTGTCATGAAGTTAGCGAAAACAAAGTCCGCTGTTGAGAAAGACCATATTATTGTTTAGTTTTCCTGTCACTCAAAATGAATCTCTTATTGATTTACTATGGCTCGGGCGTGGTTTCATTCATAGCTACACCTCTATGTCAGAGCAGAGACTGTTCAGCGGATGACATCACAGCATCACGAGAGTCGACTGCTCCCTTACTACTCTCACCATACTTTACAGTCATGAGCTGAGCAGCGCTGCAGGGGGTCGAACAGACCTGTTCTAATGGGGAAAAGAGACTAACTTTCATTAAAGTCTTAAAATATTTTCATTTTTAACGTAGTTTTGGTCATCTCCGAGGGCCTAGAGGACCCTGAGGGTTCATTACTGGTTAGATGAAACTATGATGCCATAGCACTGTATTATCACAAAACACTCACACATTAATAACACAGCACACTTAAAGGGATAGAATTCCTTAAATATATGAAGTAATGCTAATTTCAACAACTTGAAACATGAAAATGTACATTTCACTGCAACGAATGTTAATGAATTGTTGCGGGGCAAATTTTAGGATGTGAACAGTCGGCATGGAGGTATCAAGCCGGTTTACTTTATTAATTATCAACATTATAATAAAGCCAGATATTCTTGTCAGATGGATTTTGTTACCGGGAGTTAGAAGAGCAGCTCGTTTTCTCCGCTGTCAGCTTGTTAACCGTCTGAGGAACGTTCACGAGTAAAACAGACCTACATATATGCTTCTTTTCTTATCAAGAACATGTAAAACAAAATAAACAATATGACCATATATCACAGACATTGCGTTTTGTTCGTTTTGTTTTGTATGTTTTCTTTTTGTATTATACCGTTCAGAACAGGTTTAAATGCCGTTTTTATGTATTTTTCTATTTTGTCCTTTTTTAAAAAATAAAAAACCTATACTGTATATAATATTAATGCATTATGAATATTTTATGATAATTATAAGCTTGATGTGAAATTGTGACTAAATAAAAACTTAAACAAATATTCGAATATTATTTTTTATGATCTCAGATATTCTAATATAAAATTATTGAAAAATGCCCATCCCTAGGATGGAATATGGTCATCAGACCAAATTTCTATGAGGCTCCGCACCTCCTCACAACTCCAAGTTTGTCCGCGAGCTGCCATGCTCACTTGTCCTCATTCCATAATGCACAGTGCAGCTGACTACGACACTGGTTTAGTTCACAAAGTGCAGTACTTTTTGCATCGAATCACGTTCTCACCACAAACGAACCGCTCCAGGGTTCGTTTGAAAGCCTACCAAGACCACCTTTTCAAGGAGGTCTCGGTACGCTTATTTGGTTATTTTGGTGCACACTCGAGTGCGATTGCTGCATTCACACCTGCCCAAACGAACCGCACCAAGAAGAAAAACGAACTCTAGTGCGATTCAACCGTAATAAATGAGTCAGGTGAGAAAGCACTCTCAGACAAAAAATACTTTAGTGAACTATAGTATTTGCTATTGAAAATTGTAGTGCACTTGTAGTAAATTGATAAACACTGTATACTGTAGTAAAGTTCAAAAACATGGTAGTATCTTAAGAATTTTATTGCCGTTTAGGTATAGTATACTACTACTATATTTATGTGGACAAATATACCACTATTGTATAGTAAAAAAGGAAAAACACACAAATTAGAAAAAAATAACAAATTTAGGTACACTGTAAAAGAAATTCCCTGTTAAATTACAGTAAACAACTGGCAGCTATATTTGCCAGCACATAGCTGTGATTTTACAGCATATCTACTGTAATCTGCAACAACAGTTTATTACTGTAAAAGACATTATAATTTGCACAATATAATACTGCTATTTCACATTTACATTTATGCATTTGGCAGATGCTTTGCTTTTATCCAAAGCGACTTACATTGCATTATCCTATATATTTATACATAGGTATGTGCAATCCCCTGGGATCAAACTCACAACCTTGCGTTGTTAACACAATGCTATTACCACTGAGCTACAGTTGTGATTTCCATTAATTGTTAATAAATTAATCGCTTATTGCTCCCTGAACTCTTTGTAAGTCGCTTTGGATAAAAGTGTCTGCTAAATGACTAAATGTAAATGTAAATTGAACAATACATTTCCTATTTAAAATCAAAGTTGTATTTCTCAGTATTAATGGATCAGAGCTTACATAAATAGTTGTAATTTTTAAATGACATTAAAAGGAGATTAATAAATACTTGAACAAAAGTATTGCTCATTCATTGTTCATTAATGTTAATTTATAGCCTACATTTATACGATTTAAAAATTTCTCCGAGACTCCGTACTGGCCATCTTCCTAACCAGAGATGGGCAGTATTTCAGTTACATGTATTTGACGTATTTAATTACTTTTGAGTATTTTGTCATTTGTATTTTCCTTAACAAAAAAATGGTCAAATGTAATTTGTAATTAAATACTTTGAGAGACTGTATTTTGTATTTTAAAATACTTAATTGAATAAAATGACATATTCGAAAATGTATTTGTCATTTTATTCTTCATAAATGTCTTTGTTCTGCTGAACACTTAGGAAGATATTTGGAAGAATGTCAGAATCCATTTCCCTTTACTGCCATAGTAGGGAAAATAAATACTATGGAAGTCAATGGGGAACGATATCTGACATTCTTCCAAATATCTTCCTGTGTGTTCAGCAGAACAAAGACATTTATACGGAACAATCTGAGGGTGAGTAAATAATGACAACATTTTCATTATTGGGTGAAGTATCCTTTTACATTGCTGATAATATTTTAAGGCATGTTTAAGTTAATACCTTTCAAAATGTAGAAGTTATTGATGTGCTGTAGAAAAACAGATAGACATTCATTGCTAGATTTAAAGTGATCCTACATGCATACCTGACTGTTTCCAGGGAAATCAGTTGAATCATCCTCTCTGGTCTGAGAGAAGATGTAGATGACGTACACATGTCATTTGTCTATAAAGCATACTATACAGTTTGCTTTTAACGCTACACACTCTAAAAACAGTTGTGTTAAAAATAGCACATTTTGTGTTCATTTAAGGACAGCACATTAATGTTGTTCCTGTGAACGCTAATGAATGGACGATCATAGCACATCTGGATGAGCGTCAAAGCGCGGGTAACCCACCCACTAGCTGAATTGGAAGTTTTGATTCAGACCTGTCTGTTATTAGGTGTGTTTGACTTATTCCGCTTGAGAGTGTTTTGCTATACTTTGATTTACTGTAAGTAAAGAAAGAAAATAAACTGCTTTTGTGCTCAAAGTGCTTTAAGGTAAAGTATCTAGTAAAAATCTACTATCAGGAATCATTCACTGAATGTCATAGGACAAAAAATTAGCGCAAATAGCTAGAATTGATCTGATTTGTGTTGTCTAGTGATGCCGGATCGCAGTAATATTCGCGGGCAGGTGTTTCAAGTAATACAAACAACATTCGGATCAATTGCGGCTAGGTCACGGGAGAATGAGAAAAATCAATAATGATGATAATATTAAAATGACGTGAAGGCCGATGCAATTGCTGCCGGCATGCTAGCTCGCTGCTAAACGCCTTCTCGTTGCAACGCTAGCTCGCTGCTAGCGGGACACGAGTGTTCAGACGCCGGCACCAGTAAACACATACTAGCCAGGCTCGCAAGATTGCCGTGAATGAATGAATAATTTCTGATACTTCACAATGTATGATGTAAAAAACTGAGTTTACTAGTGTTTGAACTGCCGAACTCGCTGTTATGCAAGAAGCTGGGTGAGTACAACATTTTTATTCGAAAATGCATTTAGCTTTATCCACTGTCATGCCGTCGCCACTGCTGCACTCAAGAATGGCATATTGCTGGCCAGTACGAGCGCACTTCCTCGGCGCCCGTGCTCTTCAGTGAACGTCAGCCAAACAAACATAAGTTTCCGGAGATTAGTAACATAATCGGCACGTCCGAAAGGGATTGCTAGTTAACTAAAAAATCGTCTGTATCATCCAGCAGCATACATTTTTACACAGCGTGCCATTCTCATTTACATCTTGCCCAAATAATGCACGCCGCCGTTACTTTTAAGTTACACAAACAGCAGCATGCATCAGTACAGTTACCGGTTGCTTAACCGCAAGATATCTATCGTCTCTCGGCTGCCAACCTGAACACAACCGCATCTTGGAATCGTAACCCCAGCCGCCATGTTAACTCTGAAATAATTAATTGTGTTCGACCCATACAGTGCGCACAGCAATTTGAAGATATAACAGCAAATTTCATTGAGAATGTTTGGGTGACGGTAACATACTCACTCTCCGCATCTCCCTGCTCGCGCTTAAAGCTAAGCATCATGCACACACTGGAATAACTCCATCTGCAATCACAGGTATCACCTACACAAGACGTCATCACTATCGACATAAACTCGCAACGATCGTTTTTAACCTTTGCAAACAGACCTTGTGCGTTCACTGAGGTTTCAGTGACATTTATACGCTCACCAACCTCGCCATGCGAAAATAAACATCATCGCATACCTGCCAGTCATATGGGCTCTCGGGCAGTCCCCGGCCAGAAGCAAACAAGTCCCCAGACGTTTCAGTGTCAGATTCTGGCCACACAAGACGACATTTGATCACAACATGTCTAGATCAAACCCCTGCCCTCACGAGAAGGAGCCTACGGTCGTCAGGTTGCAGCAGCAGGCATCGGAAATCCTGGGCCACGCCCCCAACCCTGCTAGCCGCCCAAGATACGTTTGCTTGCTACCACCAGGAGACCCGCCTCACTCATACCCCTTCCCCGCCCAGGCCCACGGCCCCCGGACCTTACACAGCCACTTTATAAGCTAGCCGCGCAAGCGGCCGCCATTCCCTCCCTTCTCTCTCTTCCACAGGCCCGACCGCAATTCTCATTGGCTTCAGCAGCAACGATACCTGTCTCAGTCAACGCAAGGCTTTGTAACCGCCTCTCGTCTCCGGCAACATCAGGACCCAGATTCTGGCAGAAGTTCAGACTGCTGGCGCCCGATGTGGACCCCCAGCCAACACCTGTACTTCCCTATTTGGAGCTGAACTTCCAGTAAACCACCCCCTGAAAAAACCTCCTAGATGCTCTCTCAAATACATCATTCAAGCAATCTTCCCCAGGACCCTCCAATCATATCTCACCGCATGGAAAAGCTTCAGATCTTTTCACCAGGTGTTCAACTTTCCTGTCCCGATTTTTCTCTCCTCACCATCACCTCATTCATCTCCTTCCTCAAAATTTCAAAAAACCTTCAGGCCAGCTCAATTAAAGGTTACCTGAGCAGAGTCCACTTCTTCCATAAAATCATTTTCAAGTCTCCATCACCAGCCATAGCAAGCTCATAAACAGCCATGATCATCAAGGACATCCAGAAAACCCAGCCCGCCCGTCCAGACGCCAGGCAACCCATAACCTTGGAAATACTCACCAATTGCATCTCTACCCTCCACAAAGGATATCACTTCATGCAGGTTGCCCGAACACTTGATGCCATGTTCATCCTGGCCTTCTTTGGTTTTCTAAGATGCTCAGAAATCTCCACCACAGCCACCTTTAACCCCCTAGTCCACCCAACCATATCCGACTTATCAGTACTTGATTCAAAGACCATGTCATACTTCATTAAGCAAAGCAAAACGGATCAAACCAGGAGAGGCCATTTCGTGTACATTTTCAACCTCCAGTCAACCTTACCAAACCCTCCTAGCCTACGTTCACTTCAGGAAACCTCAGACCAAAGCCGCATCAGATCCTCTCTTCGTCGACGACTCTAACCGCCCAGCCACACGCTTCTGCTTCCAAAAGCACCTCAAAGCCGCCCTGCTCCAATCTGGCATCCCAGCAGACCACTATTCCGCTCACTCCATCCGCACAGGCAAAGCAACACTGCTTTATTCTCTTTGACACTTCTCTGTGTCATAACTCCGCATTCACATATTAATAACATACAGTATTACACTCAAAAGTAATTTATAGAACTTCATTGTGATGAAATAAGAATCATTTTCTGATGTCACTGGATCTTAGTTTTCTTTGACACAACATATGTGTTAGACAGTAAAGAAAACTTCACGTTAAACTCAAGAGTCAAGAGCCCAACTAAAGCAAACACTGATCACAATAATGGTGATTTGTTTCAACATTAATTGCAGGTGCAAAAGTGATATTGATTCAATGTAATTAACATTGACCAATCAGCTATTTGTTGACTTTGATTCAATGATTGCTTGCTGTCTGGGTATCCATGTGGAAAGGTACAATATGTGTCCCTTTGAGGGTACTGCCCCAGTGACAACCATTGTACCCCTAAAGGTACAAATCTGACACATATTATCTGACAGTGTACAGCAGACGCCCCTTCTTCAGTCGCATCCTTCTAGAAACATTCTTTCCACCGGGGACATCCACGAAGCCCTGCCCCAGCAGACACCCTCATTTCATCATCTTAGCCTCAACCGTCCCCGGAGGAGCCCCTACCCCAGCTTCCCGTCTCCTCACAGTAACATCTCCCAAGGATCCCTCGTCCTCTCGTCTTTCCCACTCGCAGGTCACCGCCTCCGCAGTGCCAAGCTTATTTAATGTGTTATTTAAGGAGACATCCAAAACATTAAGGGTGGGAAGGCACGTGGACAGGAGAGGTCTAAGACTTTTTTGCTAGCTTGGTTTGTTCTTAAAAATAGCAACTGACAGGGATAAAAGACTCAAATTGTTTTTAAAATGTCCACGAGTCACACTGTAAGAAATTAAAAAACGTTCTCTCAACTAAGGATCTTTATTAACTTCAGTCTTTTTTAGTAGAAAAAGTCAGTGCGTTATATTGCGTGTAATGAAAAATAAGTCTAAAAACTTGACTGGACTGATAGATCCAACTATGGGATATGACTTGCAGATCTTATAGATCTAAAATGTGAGTCCAGTTTCACTAGATCTCTCTCCGTCGTGAACATATTAAATGCGGAAATATCAACTCCGTTGTGTGTCAATACTTTAACCCAACCACCAGGGAGATACAGAGCTGAAGGGAAGAACAGCAGGCAGGAGACGAAGTGATGCTCAATAAACAGAAAAATGATTTAGTGAATAATCTCAGTTGTGCTTTAATGCTCAGTCAAGCTCTGTCAAACTTAATCTAACTAGAAACCGATTCAATATGGGTTTTTAACCATAACAAACTAATTTAAAATAGGTAAATAATCAACCATGGAGCCAGCTAAGAAATCTTACTGCATGATAATACCTTGTTTTTCTTGTTTTCTCGGTGCAAATCTGACGTGTTTTAAAATGTGATTTGATTCTGAGTTGCCGACTGGAGCGCTCGTCTCTGTGAGACACTAACAGGCTCAAATCTGTCAGAATCTGTTTCTTCAATGCAAACGTTGCGTCAGTAAATGATGATTGTGTGGTGTCAGCCCACTCCTGCTTCGATCCAGCTCTGAGTGAATGTGTTGGAATAAAAACTCTCTCTTTCAGCTCTCTGCTCATTATCTGAAGGCATTCAGCGCCGCTATCACTATATAAACATGAATAAGACCTGGACTGAAGCTCAGAGATACTGCAGAGAGAACTACACAGATCTGGCCACAGTCCACAACATCAATGACATGAACGAGCTGAAGAACACTGTGAATAACAATCAGAAGTATGTCTGGATTGGACTGAAGAGAACAGGTGAATGGAAGTGGTCTCTGGGTGGTCCTGTGAAATATCTGAACTGGGAAACTGAACCATCAGATAACACAAATAATTGTGCTGTTATGAGAAATGGAACATGGCGTCAGCAGGACTGTGATGTGGCGTCACAGTTCATCTGCTACAATGGTGAGTGACAGCAAACCTTCACTTCACAAAACACGATCATGAGACAACAATAATTAACATCCCAGTTAAGACCAGTGTTATTTTCGTAAACTAAAACTAAGAAAAAAACGATTGATAAAAAAATAATTTAGTAAACTGAAATAAAATAAAAATATGTAAATAAATAAACATACTAAAATGAAACAAAACTAACGACAGTTGCTTAAAAACGAACAAAAATAAAATAATAATTATCCAAAATAAATAATAGTGTTCCTAAATAATGAGGTCTTTTCCCATTGTGGCTAATTCTGGCTTGACCGTAGCAGCAGCTGTTCTGTACTATAGATAACGCGTTACGGTCATTTGCGTGAAGGAGAAACAGCAGGATGCCTGCCTAGTCGAAGATGACAGAGCAAAATTTTGGATAATTTCGGGTTTTCGACTGAAACTGGAAAAAGCAAATGTAGGCCTATTGTCTTGGTGCAAGTTAAGATTTGTGGGGTTAAAATAAGGGGAGAAAATCGAACAAACCTGAACGTACATTTGCAATCGAATCACCGCATGGAGTACAAAAACTTTATGATAAAAGATTCTGAACGGAGATGTAATAAAAACGATGATGCTAATGGCGTTGCTAGCAGCTCGCAGTCCCGGTGTGAGAAGCAGCTGACTCTGTCATCGTGTAAATTTGTTCATATTCACGCACGCACGCACGCACGCACGCACGCACGCACGCACGCACGCACGCACGCACGCACGCTGGATTATATCAAAGACTGTATTGTTGCACATTTGATGATTTTGAAAATATTTTCTTTTCTCTGTTTTTGTTAAGGTTATATTGACAAGATTAGATTGACAAGCTTACATTAAAGCTTTCATTTGGAAATTTGTCTCGTGTAACTTTGTTGCACTATAATTACTAAAACTGAAACTAAAATATATAAAAACTAAATAAAATATTGTTTACATAATAAAAACTAAATTAAAACTTAAAATTCAAGAAAAAAACTAAAACTAAACTGAAATTTGTGGCAAATTTGAAAACGATATTAAAACAAAACTAATTTTAAAACGCAGAACTAAAATAACCCTGGTTAAGACACACAACACATGTGGTCAGATGAACAGGTCAGAGCTGAACTCTACAGGATTGGACACCTCTGATTTAAGCAAATACTCAAAGACACTCAATGTAACACAGTATCATCACTAGATGTAATTCACTTCTCATCTCTGACTTCAGGTGTTTCAAAGGATTTCATCATCTGTGAATCACAGACTTTCCTTCTCAGCTGTGGTGAGTTCTCTGCGTTTCATGCGTTTACATGTCCGCTGCTTTAAAGGCCACAGAACACGATGAGAAAATAAAGATTTGTCAAACACATTTGTCTGTAATGTGACTTTTATCAACAGACCAGGGAACCATTAAAGTCCTTTCAGCCAGTTATGGGCGCACAGACCGACAGACCTGCTCTGCTGGAAGACCAGATTACCAGATATCAAATGTTCAGTGCACTCTGAGTACATCTCTAAGCGTGGTGGCCACTCGGTAAGAACAAAAAACATTATTAAAGAGCTATCAGATATTATCAGACAATATTTAATATATATTTTTAATATATTAATTTTTTTTGCATTTATGTCACAGGTGTGATGGAAAAACGAGTTGTTCTTTGAACTCTGCAGTTTTCACTGATCCTTGTGGTGGAACTTACAAATACCTGAATGTGTCTTATGAGTGTGTTGAAGCACCACCAAGTGAGTTTTACACCCAACTGACACCAAACCCTTACAAACACTATACAAGAGTAAAGCTGAAGTGTATTTAAGTGTGATTTATTTAGTAAGTGTATAATTAACAGTCTGCTATAGTGAACCTGTAGGTGTATTACTTTAATACCGCTGGGGACTACATTGGCACTCTTCTAAGTTTGTGAAAGTACACTTTTAAGTGTAGTCTAAGTTCAAGTCCTCGGGTCTCCCCGCACAGAATGATTTAGATGTCTCGCTACTGAACACATGAACGAGTCAAATCAGATTGAGTCAATGAGATGATGAAGTGAAGATTGAGTCATTCACCATCACTGAAGGAAACATGAAGAATAAGAACAAAGAGCCTCATCGTGTTTCGTGTTTCCTTCAGTGGACCTCTTGACTCTGCTTCTCTTATATTAATGTTTTTTTTGGTTTGCTATGATTGTTTGTTATGATGTTTTATTAACAAAGTTCGGGAGCATATAATGAAGCCCGGCTAATGCCCATCAGCAATCGCAGCTGATCCTCATCAATTATCATGACTTGACCCTATCAGACCCAGCGAACTATTCAATAAATAGGTAACCGTCTTACCTGCACTTTTTCAGTCTTCGACATCCTCCGCATTATTTAAGCTTTACCCAATAGCCGTAGCGGCTTACCTGTGGGGCAAAGAATGGTCCGCCTCCAGCATCATAATTCATTGCAACAACGAAGCAACGGTGCACTGCATTAATAAAGGTCGCTCTCATTCACCCGCCTTAATGCCTCTCCTCAGACGCCTCACATGGATATTGGCTTGCAATCAGTTCATTTTGACAGCCAAACACATACCCGGGTCAAAAAATCAGATAGCAGATGCCCTCTCTCGATTTTCCTTCCAAAAGTTTAGGCTGTTAGCACCGAAGGCAGACCCCATGGCAACGCTGGTCCCTCAATATTCGGAGCTGATCTTCGAGTAAATCACGCTCTTAAAACTCTGCTAAAGGCCTCTCTCATCCTCATCAACCAAAACATCAGCACCAATCTTTCACCAGCCCACTCGCTGACACAGCAGACACTTCCAAAGCTCATGCTCTGCCGCAGCAGACACTTTCCCAAGCCCACGCTCTGCGACAGCAGACACCAGCCCACACTCTGTCCCAAGCCCATGCCCTGTCCCAGCCCACGCTCTGCCGCTGCAGACACTCCCTGTCCCAAGCCCTGTCCAAAGCCCATGCCCGCACTCTGTCCCAAGCCTACGCCACATCCTACACCCACTCCCGTTCCCAAACCATTTGCCACAACGGCAGCCTCAAGCCCTGTGCCTTTTGGGGGGAATGCGTCACCCGGCTGCTGTCCGGCATCATGCGCCTTTTTGGGGGTACACAGGGTTCGGGCTGGTTCTGAGCCCGGCGCACTCCCCTCATCGAGGGGGAGTGATCCGGGTTCGACAGGAACCAGCGAGCTCGAGGTCTCTGAGATCTTGACATCAACAAGATGAATCTGTTCAGATGATTCCGAGTCAAGTTGAGTGAATGATTCTTTTTCAGTGTATCAATGTGTGGGCCAGATCTGGGCCGGGGACCCAGCCGCTACTGAGCCAGAAACTAACATGTTGTGGCTCACAAGTGAGCCAGAAGAACTTTGCTACTTGGGATGCTGTTTTCAGAACTGTTTGTACATGTTAAAGGACCTGTGACATCACTCCCCCACTTTCATATTTACAGCGACTATAGGGAGCCAATGTAACTTAATGAAGAGAGGAGTGACGTGTGCTCCCTTCGGTTCATTGAAGAGCACTCTTGCCACTGCATTCTGGATCATCTGTAGAGGTTTGGTTGTGCAAGCTGGCAGTCCAGTCAGTAGCGCATTGCAGTAGTCCAGCCTGAACAGAACAAGAGCCTGGACTAAGAATTGCATAGCATGCTCTGATAGGAAAGGTCTAATTTCCTAATATTGTAGATGATGAATCTACAGGACCAGGTGGTGCTGGCAACCTGATCTGTGAAGTTGACACTAGGACATGTGCCTAAAGCATATAAGGTGGCTGTTCTAAGTGTGGTGGTCACTCGTTAAGGCCCCTTGTCAAAAAAAACCCAACTCGACCCTAGAGAACTAAGGAACTACAGGCCTATATCGAATCTACCTTTCATATCTAAAGTTCTGGAAAAAGTAGTTTCAACTCAATTATGCTCCTTCCTCCAAAGGAATGACATCAATGAAGAATTCCAGTCTGGATTTAGAGCATGTCACAGTACAGAGACTGCTTTGATCAGAGTTACAAATGATCTGCTATTGGCGTCTGACCGAGGTTGTATCTCGTTATTGGTGCTGCTAGACCTTAGTGCTGCATTCGACACCATTGACCACAGCACACTCCTACATAGACTCGAAAATTATGT
This sequence comes from Triplophysa rosa, assembly GCF_024868665.1. Classification (NCBI taxonomy): domain Eukaryota; kingdom Metazoa; phylum Chordata; class Actinopteri; order Cypriniformes; family Nemacheilidae; genus Triplophysa; species Triplophysa rosa. The sequence goes on along the minus strand of NC_079896.1, from coordinate 15,932,801 downwards.
CGGCATTAAGGGAATAGCTTTGAAATGGTTTAAATCTTATTTATCCGACCGTTTTCAATTTGTAGCAATAAACAATGAGGTGTCACGCAAATCGCAAGTCCAGTACGGTGTACCACAGGGCTCAGTCTTAGGGCCTCTGCTCTTCGCATTATACATGCTACCTCTAGGAGATATAATAAAGCGACACGGAGTTAGCTTTCACTGTTATGCTGATGATACTCAACTTTATATTTCCTCGAAGCCTCATGAAACACAGCAGTTCCATCGAATAATGGAATGCATAGTCGATATAAAAAACTGGATGAGTAACAACTTTTTATTACTGAACTCGGACAAAACGGAAGTGTTACTTATTGGACCGAAAACTGCTATAAGTAACAACCAAGAATACTGTTTAACTATTGACGGATGTTCCATAAAACCCTCGTCGTCAGCAAAGAATCTTGGCGTTCTATTCGATAGTAATCTGTCATTTGAGAGCCACGTCGCCAACACCTGTAAAATTGCGTTTTTCCATCTTAAGAATATATCTAAACTACGTCATATGCTGTCAATCTCAGATGCAGAGAAGTTAATTCATGCATTCATGACATCAAGACTAGATTACTGTAATGCACTGTTAGGTGGTTGCCCTGCAGGCTTATTACAAAAACTCCAATTGGTCCAAAACGCGGCAGCTCGAGTTCTTACACGTACAAAAAAGTATGAACATATTAGCCCGGTTCTGTCAACCTTGCACTGGTTACCTATAAAGCATCGCGTTAACTTTAAAATCTTGCTTATTACCTATAAAGCCCTACATGGTTTAGCTCCTCAGTACTTGAGTGAACTTCCCATGTATTACAGTCCTTCACGTGCAGTACGCTTTTCAGGCGTCCGGTCAGTTGGGGTGGGAGCAAGTCAAGTCTCAAGTCAAATCAAGTCAGTGGTTTACCTCAGGGGTTCTCAATCCTGATCCTCAGGAACCCCCTGACAGAATGTTTTAGATGTGTCCCTATATAAAACACCTGATTCAACTCATCTGCTAGTTGCCCAGATAGCAATAGCAAGAGCCTTAGATAGCAATGATTCAAAACCATTGAGTCAATGTTCATAATGGTTGATTTGTCAATGCTAATAGAATTGAATCAATATCACTGTTGCACCTGAAATTAATGTTGAAAAAATGTTGAGATTTCAACAAACCATCATTATTGTGTTCAGTGTTTGCTTTAGTTGGGACCTTGACTCTTGAACTTTAAGGTTAAGTTTTCAATGTCTGTTATAACAGTGTGTTAAATACATCTGTTAAAACAGTGAAAAAAGAATCAACTGACAGTAGTTGTAGAAATTTCTCAGTATTTGTGTTGTTATCTTAACTTCGTGTGATGATTTCTTTAGTACAGTTTAAAAAAATAGTATTGCTAGCGTCCTATTAATATTTAAAATAAATTTCTTCAAAAAACTTAACCCACTGAATCAGTTCGACATGAAGAATCAGTGTATAAATCTCAACAATGGTGACAATCAACAAAATAAAACTTCATGCTGCAATGCATGCTGGGTAACATGATATTACAGAACTCATTCATGATTCCCAGCATGCATTGCAGTTGATCTGTTTATCTGAAAAGTACTTTTACATTTGTAAACCACAACATTTAATTCTGTCATAAAATGATTGACATCAACCTTATAAAATATTATTGCTTATCTTTATTACAAATCAACACCCACCACAGAAGTAAAATACTTTGACTTTAAAACATCTCCTTCTTTAGGAATGCAATAAGTGGAGGAACCAAGTCATTCCTTTCAAGTCACAAGCAAGTCTCAAGTCACATCCAAGTCCTCAAAGAGTTAAAGTGAATGAGATAATTAAGTGAGTAATGAAATGATGACTGAGCATTAGTGATGAACACCTGCTGTTATTGAGAATCACAGAGGATCAGATGTTGATGTTTTATTGGTTCAAATGACGTCACCATCATGGAGATCAGTGTTTGCTTTAGTTGGGCTCTTGACCCTTGACCCCTGTGTTAGATTTCTCTCTGTATCAATGCATGTGCTGTTGTAAAGCAGAGAGATCAGAGCTGTGCAGTGAGCGACTCTTCACTGTTTTCATATGATGAGATACTCATCATGTGCTGTGGGTGAAGGTTCCTCCATCAGGGAACCGAGGTTACATCTTTAACCAAGACGTTCCCTTTCTGTCGGTCTCTCGACATTGTGTCGAGACTAGACTGATAGAATGGGGTTACTCTCGAAAAACGCCATGGTGCTGCGCCGCATCAACATTTCCAGCGGAATGACACTGACCGGCCTGGGCGAGTCACAATTGAGCGTCCCCCCAAATCGTAACCATCCAGTGGTGTAGTAAGGCATCAATTCGTGTGATCGCAACAATGACTCTTACTACCGGCCGTACAGGCGGTGGCATCGCTACTCTAGAGGCGAGATGGCCACCCAACACCGTAAGGAGCACTGGGAAGCGCTACCNCGCCTCCAGCATCATAATTCATTGCGACAACGAAGCAACGGTGCACTGCATTAATAAAGGTCGCTCTCATTCACCCGCCTTAATGCCTCTCCTCAGACGCCTCACATGGATATTGGCTTGCAATCAGTTCATTTTGACAGCCAAACACATACCCGGGTCAAAAAATCAGATAGCAGATGCCCTCTCTCGATTTTCCTTCCAAAAGTTTAGGCTGTTAGCACCGAAGGCAGACCCCATGGCAACGCTGGTCCCTCAATATTCGGAGCTGATCTTCGAGTAAATCACGCTCTTAAAACTCTGCTAAAGGCCTCTCTCATCCTCATCAACCAAAACATCAGCACCAATCTTTCACCAGCCCACTCGCTGACACAGCAGACACTTCCAAAGCTCATGCTCTGCCGCAGCAGACACTTTCCCAAGCCCACGCTCTGCGACAGCAGACACCAGCCCACACTCTGTCCCAAGCCCATGCCCTGTCCCAGCCCACGCTCTGCCGCTGCAGACACTCCCTGTCCCAAGCCCTGTCCAAAGCCCATGCCCGCACTCTGTCCCAAGCCTACGCCACATCCTACACCCACTCCCGTTCCCAAACCATTTGCCACAACGGCAGCCTCAAGCCCTGTGCCTTTTGGGGGGAATGCGTCACCCGGCTGCTGTCCGGCATCATGCGCCTTTTTGGGGGTACACAGGGTTCGGGCTGGTTCTGAGCCCGGCGCACTCCCCTCATCGAGGGGGAGTGAAACGGGTTCGACAGGAACCAGCGAGCTCGAGGCCCGCCCCCCCGGACAGCACGCCAAACAAGCATACCCTCGCTACTCCTGCTACCATCAATATTATCTGCATAGGCAAACTAGTGAAATGATGTTTTATTAACAGAGTTCGGGAGGAGCCGGAGCATATAATCAAGCCCGGCTGATGCGCATCAGCATCCCTCCAGCACCCCGGCTCCTCTCCCCGAACTAACTTTTCTCACAGGACACCGGGGGGTACACAGGGTTCGGCGAGCTCAGCCCAGATGTGGTCCACACACCGCTGTTTGATTGTGAGTAGAGAAATGAATGTGGCCCTGATTTGGCCCAGAGACTATTGAATGAAGGACTGTGGCCCAGATGTGGCCCACTTTGTGAAAATTGAAGAATAAACTGAACCGTGAAAAAGATTCATTCACTCAACTTGACTCCTTTAAATCATCTGAAAAGAGTCATCTTGATGCTTTAACTGAGTGAAGTTACAGAGTAAATGAACACTGCTCAGTGTTCTACATCTACAACAGACTTAAGGCCAGCTTTAGATCAACATTAAATCTGTCAAGATCTCATCAGAGGAATATTAAACACAAACACCCTTAACATCACTCATTACACGGCTTATTTGAATGCTTGATTCTGATTGGCCAGTCGTGACCTTCCAAGGGTTGTTATTTTCAAATAACAACCGCTCAAAACTAATAACACCCTGTAACCTGGATGCTGCAAATCCTTTTGAGAGGGGCAGTTTAATATTACACAAAAATGAATTATAAATGTATTTTAATAACATATATGACATTATATTTACAAATGATTAATCCAATTTGCCTGTTCGTGACGTTTTAATGTCGTTTCTTACTTTAAAACCGAAACTAAACGTCTTTTCCTCGTGGAAAAATTCTGTAAAAATGAGCTAATCAAATATTTCAAATTCACATTTCATGTCCAATTTTTTTCTCATGTGGCAAGTAGCCGTGTAATAAGCGAGATAATGTACAAGCAGCCGGCTGTTATTGCCAAATAAGCCCCTTCAGTGTGATACAAGACACAGTGATCACAGTGTCGGGACTTATTTCTGTGATAACAACCGACTGCCTGTACATTATCCCTTATTTATTATACACAACACTTTTACTTTATTTCACACGTGTACAAAATATTTTGTTGAGAAATAACATGTTTATATTTCATTCAAAATAATTTGCATGAAGTCACCATTATGGTGATCATTGTGTCATTTAACTAAGCACTTTACTCTTCATTTTTGATAGTCGTCTTTCCTGACCATTACAATAGTGTTAAAACACGTGTTACTTTGGTCAAGAAAATAAAAGATGACCAAATGCAAAGATCATCACAGAACAAACTGTATTCATACCTAACATCTAAGACATAACTCACATATCATATGAGTTCTTATCTTTAGTCTCTCAAAGTTCATGAATGCAGCTCTGAGCTTCAGTTTTACAAAGAGAAACATTTCAAACATGCAAAAAATTCAAACCAATATCCTGCTATACACAGAGACATCAACAATCAGACTATTAATCTGAAGAATGGTAAGAAAAATAACATCATGCTGCAGTGCATGCTGGGTAACCTCATAGCACACAACTCATCCATGACTCCCAGCATGCACTGCAGCATGAATACGTTTTGCACCAGAACTTTACTATTGTCACCATAGTTGAGGTTTGTATGAGTGCTGATGTCTCTCTTCCTTGAGAAATGAAACTGAGTGTTAATACAGTGCATGATGTCGTATCAACTACATTTGTTTCACACACACACAAGCTTTCACAAGCCATTTTCACTTTAACACCACAGCTTCACAACATGACATCATCATATCAGGTGAAACTGTAAAACAATCACCATTATGGTGACGTTAAACCAACATGTTTTTAATCAAATATAAACATAGATAAAAACCCTGCTCATTAACACTAAGATCTTTTATACACATATGAGATAAAGTGAAAGTGTGTCTGTAATAAGTGAAGATGTTAATAGTGGTTGTGTTTCATTCTCCTCTAGTGAGATCTTGACATCAACAAGATGAATCTGTTCAGATGACTCCGAGTCAAGTTGAGTGAATGATTCTTTTTCAGTGTATCAGTGTGTGGGCCAGATCTGGGCCGGGGACACAGCCGCTACTGAGCCAGAAACTAACATGTTGTGGCCCACAAGTGAGCCAGAAGAACTTTGCTACTTGGGATGCTGTTTTCAGAACTGTTTGTACATGTTNCTTACACGTACAAAAAAGTATGAACATATTAGCCCGGTTCTGTCAACCTTGCACTGGTTACCTATAAAGCATCGCGTTAACTTTAAAATCTTGCTTATTACCTATAAAGCCCTACATGGTTTAGCTCCTCAGTACTTGAGTGAACTTCCCATGTATTACAGTCCTTCACGTGCAGTACGCTTTTCAGGCGTCCGGTCAGTTGGGGTGGGAGCAAGTCAAGTCTCAAGTCAAATCAAGTCAGTGGTTTACCTCAGGGGTTCTCAATCCTGATCCTCAGGAACCCCCTGACAGAATGTTTTAGATGTGTCCCTATATAAAACACCTGATTCAACTCATCTGCTAGTTGCCCAGATAGCAATAGCAAGAGCCTTAGATAGCAATGATTCAAAACCATTGAGTCAATGTTCATAATGGTTGATTTGTCAATGCTAATAGAATTGAATCAATATCACTGTTGCACCTGAAATTAATGTTGAAAAAATGTTGAGATTTCAACAAACCATCATTATTGTGTTCAGTGTTTGCTTTAGTTGGGACCTTGACTCTTGAACTTTAAGGTTAAGTTTTCAATGTCTGTTATAACAGTGTGTTAAATACATCTGTTAAAACAGTGAAAAAAGAATCAACTGACAGTAGTTGTAGAAATTTCTCAGTATTTGTGTTGTTATCTTAACTTCGTGTGATGATTTCTTTAGTACAGTTTAAAAAAATAGTATTGCTAGCGTCCTATTAATATTTAAAATAAATTTCTTCAAAAAACTTAACCCACTGAATCAGTTCGACATGAAGAATCAGTGTATAAATCTCAACAATGGTGACAATCAACAAAATAAAACTTCATGCTGCAATGCATGCTGGGTAACATGATATTACAGAACTCATTCATGATTCCCAGCATGCATTGCAGTTGATCTGTTTATCTGAAAAGTACTTTTACATTTGTAAACCACAACATTTAATTCTGTCATAAAATGATTGACATCAACCTTATAAAATATTATTGCTTATCTTTATTACAAATCAACACCCACCACAGAAGTAAAATACTTTGACTTTAAAACATCTCCTTCTTTAGGAATGCAATAAGTGGAGGAACCAAGTCATTCCTTTCAAGTCACAAGCAAGTCTCAAGTCACATCCAAGTCCTCAAAGAGTTAAAGTGAATGAGATAATTAAGTGAGTAATGAAATGATGACTGAGCATTAGTGATGAACACCTGCTGTTATTGAGAATCACAGAGGATCAGATGTTGATGTTTTATTGGTTCAAATGACGTCACCATCATGGAGATCAGTGTTTGCTTTAGTTGGGCTCTTGACCCTTGACCCCTGTGTTAGATTTCTCTCTGTATCAATGCATGTGCTGTTGTAAAGCAGAGAGATCAGAGCTGTGCAGTGAGCGACTCTTCACTGTTTTCATATGATGAGATACTCATCATGTGCTGTGGGTGAAGGTTCCTCCATCAGGGAACCGAGGTTACATCTATAACCAAGACGTTCCCTTTCTGTCGGTCTCTCGACAATGTGTCGAGACTAGACTGATAGAATGGGGTTACTCTCGAAAAACGCCATGGTGCTGCGCCGCATCAACATTTCCAGCGGAATGACACTGACCGGCCTGGGCGAGTCACAATTGAGCGTCCCCCCAAATCGTAACCATCCAGTGGTGTAGTAAGGCATCAATTCGTGTGATCGCAACAATGACTCTTACTACCGGCCGTACAGGCGGTGGCATCGCTACTCTAGAGGCGAGATGGCCACCCAACACCGTAAGGAGCACTGGGAAGCGCTACCCCCTCGCGTGAGGGAGGACGCTACGGAGACCACATCTGCCAAAGGGAGATAATATGTTGAATACCTACAAGTTCTCACCTCATGGGAGTACTAGTGCAGGACCCCACCCGGGGGTGCACAGAGCGTTGGAGTCCACCGAGGGGAGGTCACAGGTTCGCCGAAAGGGGAACCAACAGTGAGAAAGCTATTGGGAGTCACTACGTGAGGAGCATTAGCTCAGATACAAGGGTTCGCCTCGTGAGGAAAACTCACGTATACTGGGCTTTGAATACCAGCCGCTCCACCAGGCTCGTAAACCTGAAGTGCTTAGTGATGGATTGAATGCCTATACTTCATCCAGTGGATGAAACAGGGAGGCTGGAGTAGCGCGCTTACTTGCCTGAAGAGGGGAGAAGGTGCTTCGCAGGCATATGCCCAACCGACCGTCGGTCTTACTCAAGACCCGGTCCAACATCGTTTCTACACCCGTGCGAACCAACCCGCAGCTCTGCAGATGTCTGCTAGAGAGGCGCCCTGATCCAGTTCCCACGAGGAGGCTCCACCCAGGTGGAGTGAGCCGTCACTGCCAGTGGGCAGGGGCCTGAGATAGGTTAACCAAGTGATGGCATCCACGATCCAGTGCGCCAGTCTCTGTTTGTAGACAGCCTCCCTGCTGTCCCCCAAAACAGACAAAGAGCTGTTCAGAGTGTCGGGAGCTCTGCGTTCGGTCCAAGTAGAGGCGCAGAGCGCGTACTGGACACGACGCGGTGGGGGTTGGGTCTTCCTCCCTTCCTGCAAGTTCCCCACCTGGTCCCTGAAGGGAGTGGTGGGGACTTTGGGCATGTGGCCCGGCTGGGGTCTATCCCACGTGGGGGTACCCGCAACTCTACGCACTCGCTGAACACAGAGAGTGCGTGCTGATCCCCTACCCTCCTGATGGAGTCGATCGCCATCAGGAGAACCGTCTTCATCATGAGAGAGAAAGATAGGGTTCTCCAGGGGCTCGATCGGGACCTTACGCAGGCCCACCAGGACCATGTTAAGGTCCCAGGAGGGCACGGAGCGTGGACGGGGGGATTCTCCTCTTCCCTGGCTCTGCAAAGGTACTGTGCGGAGAGGCTCACTGGGGGGAACGCGTATTTCCATATAGCGTATTGTCCCGTGGCCAGCTGTGCGCAAAGGTATCCGGCCGAGGAGGGCTTTGATCAGGGCGTACCCAAACGGGCAATGGGAGGTGTGCAGGGAGGCGAACAGGACCACTTGTGCCTGCCCGAACTGCTCCCAATGAGCTGGACACCGGAGCGTGGCCTGTCGAGAGAGCACGTCGGCTGTCTGATGGAGGTCGTCCGGGATATGAATGACCTGCAGGGACACAACCCACTGCTGAGAGTTGCGACATCTGCCGTGATCGTATGCCACCTGACGATTGACATACGCTACGACAGCCATGCTGTCTACAGAACGTGCTTGCCCCCAATGAGAGGCAGGGACCTCTTCATCGCAAGGCAAGCATCCAGCAACTCGCAGCATCGACTGGGAACGCTCTCGTGAGGGTTGCTGCATGGTAACAGAGTCTAGTTCCATACCGGGATAAGAGGTGCTCTTGTCCTGGTTGACCCGTAGGCCCAATCGGTCGAGGTGCCGGAGCACAGGCTGCTGCATGCTGTGGCCACCCAGGGAGAAGGAAGCTCTCCTGGAGACCAAGTGGGTGACAGGCCCTGAGAAGGGCCCGGCTTGAGGTGGGACGTGGCAAGGGCCATCCCAGTGCGGCTCGACAGCGATGGCATGGCCGGAGCTGCGCCCGATGTCCTGGGTCTCCCCAGGTGGTTCCTGTCAGGGCCGCTTCCTGGAGAACTGCTGGCAGGGAGTTGATGCCCTCCATGAGATCTCCGTCCTCTGGGGGCACCGGAGCCGGGTGCGGAGGTATGGAGGGGCGGGGCTGCTGGCATGCAGATGCCATCCGGGACCTCGACGCCCTGTCGGGGGCCGGGTTGCGGCGGGGAGGATGCTCTCAGTCTGCCTCTTCACTGTCGATAACTGTTGGAAGTCTTCCGCGGTGTCACCAAGCAGGCCCTGCTTCGCAATGGTCGCATCAAGAAAGTGGACTTTCTCGACGTCTCACATCTGCAAAAGGTTGAGCCTAAGGTGTCTCTCTTGGACCACAAAAGTGAACATCATCCGACCCAGCGTGCGCGCCATTACCTTGGTCGCCCGAAGAGCGCGGTCAGTGGCGGGGCGTTGTTCCTGCATAACCACTGGGTTGCGACTTTCCCACATCTAACTGATTCAACGCCTTAGCCTGGTGGACCTGCAGGGTGGCCATGGCATGAAGCGTGGAGGCAGCTTGATCTGCGGCAGTGTAAGCCCTCGGCATCAGCGATGACAAGAACTTACAAGCTTTGGAAGGGAGCCTTGATCGGTTTCACCAGGTGGCGGATGTCTGTAGGTATAACTTTACCTGGGGTACCGACGTAGGCCTTAGCTGCTCCAGAGTCGAGGGAAGTAAGGGCGACCAAGCTCGTCTGCCGTGAATGCGCCGAAAGGGGGCGTCCCAGGCTTTCGTGAGCTCACATGCACTTCCGGGAAACTGGTGCCTGGGTGGGTCACGGTTCCCCCGTGTTCCGTATCCAGGCACCAAGAGTCCAGCCGTGAGCTGCAGGGAAGGCAGTGCGGTGCACTGGAGCCCGATGCTCACGGCGGCAGGGGCAAGCATGGCTGATATCTCCGCGTCGGCCTCGTCCTGGGCTCGACCGGCCGAGCTGCAGGGAGTCCTTAGCGTCTGATGTCAGAAAGTCGCCGTACGATGTTGCAACCGAAATCTCATCCTCTGCACGCTGTGGCGGGGTTCCGTTATGGGACAGTCTGACGACACCCATAGGAGACAGGTTTGGTGAGCGTGACGGGGCCTGGACATTCCGCGGCAATAGCTGTGACGTATTACGTCCACGAGAACCGCATATCACCACTACTGCTCACTGCCGCAGATGGCTTAGCAGCAGCTGTCGAGCAGGAAGTAGACGATGTTTGGCTGTGTTCACACGAACACAACCAGCAATGACCGCAATACCGTGATCGACATGTGCTCGCAATGCGACCATGTCGTATCTACGATGCTACCTCAGCATGCTGGGGACCCAGACATGTGACGCAGGTATCGTGCCTGTCTGGCTCGAGGATGGGGCGGTCGCACCCAAGACTACAGCGGTGAGACATGCCTGGCGACATGTGCACGATGTAGGAGAATTTGCTCTTTTAGAAATATGCTCTTTGAAGATACCTCTGACCAGCTACCGAAACGCCCAGGGGAAGTCGCGCTTCAGTTAAATCTTCAGCTGCAACAAAATGTTTCTCCCACTTTTTGCTTGGCACCTGAACAAGTTAATAATTTATCAAGACTTTTAGAAGAAATACGTTTCTGTAGATTGACATATGAACTGTAAGTGTTGTAATGAATAAAACATCATGAGACTTGAATCTTTATTTTCTTCAACAGACAGCAGTAAAGCATACATCATTGATACTTCTAGTAAAACATGGAGAGACGCTCAGAGATTCTGCAGACAGCATCATACTGATCTGATCAAGGTGAGGAACCAGACTGACAATCAACTGATCCACAACATCATTAATGACCCTCAGAGATCTGTCTGGATTGGTCTGTTCAGAGACTCGTGGGAGTGGTCAGATCACACTGACTCCACCTTCAGATACTGGAAGTCTGGTCAACCTGATAATTATGGTGGTTATGAAGATTGTACAGCGGTCGATATGAATAATGAGGGGAAATGGCACGACGTATCTTGCAGTGACTCTAACACTTTTGTGTGTCATGAAGGTGAGTTAATAAAAGTCAATGTGTGTGTTTGACGACAGAAGTTTCTTCATGATGAAACTGATCTCAGTTCAGTCACAGTGTTTGTGTTGATTGTGTGTTCAGATGAGCTGATATTGATCCAGGAGAATCTGAGCTGGACTGAAGCTGTGACATACTGCAGAGAGAATCATGTGGATCTGGTCTCAGTGGATTCACAGGAGATTCAGCTCATGGTGACTGAAGTTCTTCATCATGCCTGGACTGCTGAGGTGTGGCTGGGGTTACATCACTCCTGCTCTGTGGGCATCTGGTTCTGGGTGAATGGAGAGGTCGTGTGTTATCAGAATTGGGCTCCGGGGAATGAAGCAGCAGTGGACAACTCTGAGAGTGAAGTGAGATCTGGAGCGGTTCAGTCTGGAGGAGATCATCTCTGGATCAGCCTTCCTGGATCTCACAAACTCAACTTCATCTGCAGAAGAAAGGAGAAATAAAGAGACTTTTTTGGTTCCTTTGTTAACTTTCTGATTTTGTTATTTAGCAATAGGGAGCATTTAAATGTCAGGGATCAGGAACTATTTTTTAGAGGAAGGAAGGCTTAAAGTTATTTTATTTTAAGAAATTTGCATTTATTACACATCGTTTTGCTTTAATACTTGTATTGCAGTAATCGTCTTTTAAAAGCAATAAGGTACTTGAGGCTAGTGCTTTATCGTTAATAAATCATGACTGAAAGGGTTGTTCTGCTTCACATAGCAACTTAAATGATTCCTTAAGATTCTTCTGTACTTGAGGTGAAATCTGGTGAAGGTTGACTTTCATTCTGTGTGTGTTGGATTCATGTAATAGTGATGGATCAGTTAAAATAAACTCTAATATACAGACAGTATTTTCTCTCCTGACTTTTCACTCCATATTCAATCGTCACAGTTATTAAAAATGTTTAGATTTATGATATGAAAGTGGCAGCCTATTGATGCTGACTAAATGTGGCACTTTAAGCTGAAATTAACTTAAACAATGACATTTTATTCACATTATGAATGCACAAATGAAAACATTCTGCTTCCACCAACCAGCACAGTCATGTGGGGCCCAGCTGGGTTTGATGTGGGCTGTCTTCTGGGTCCACGTAGGCCCCACATGGGTCAGCCCACATAAAATGAACACTGCTTAGTGTGCATACTAAAGGCTGCTAAATGTAACACTGAATGTTGGAGTGAATAGATAATGAAGTGATAACAAACAGAACCACTGATGGACAGAGAAGCAACAAAAACAGAAATACAGTATATAAAACTAGTGCTGTCAAAATTACCGCATTAGTGACGCGTTAACGCAAATTCATTTTAACGGCACTGTTATTTTTAACGCGCGATTAAGGCAGCGCGCATTTTCTGTTTGACCCTTGGACTTGCCCATATGGGAAATGGACATGCAGCAGCAAACAGAAATGGAGAAGGAGAAAGGTCATCTGAATGGAAAATTCATATATAAAACGATGTCTGATGGTTCTGTCGACAAGACAAAAGTGATCTGCATTTATTGTCAAAATGAATTAAGTTATCACCGCAGCACGTCGAGTTTAAAATATCACTTGATGGCGAAGCATACAACTGACACAGAGAGCTCTCCTCCTCCTCGCCAAAGTCAAACAACACTCGATTGTTTTCAGAGGAGACGGATGGACAACTTCACAAGCAACAGACTCACCACATCGATAGCTAAATGGGTGGCTACAGCATGTAGGCCAGTTAATGTAGTGGAGGACGAGGGTCTACTTGAAATTATTCACATCGCATCTAAAGATTACACATATGAACTACCTTGGAGAGCCACTGTTACAAGCAAGATTCACGACTCCTACAAAGAGGAGAAAGCTAAAGTCGAAGAGGCGTTGAGAATAGTATCACGCCCACGACCCGTTGGCTGAACGTCAGATACATTTGGCACACTTTTTTGGAAACACTTCAACGAGTTCGAAGTAGTTGTCTGAATGGTTAAATTCCACAGGATTTCCGGGAGACGTGTGTGTCACGTTCTTTAACAGTCCGCCGGGAAACAAAACAAAGCGGTCCGATCGAATTAGAAAGCTTCCGTGTTACATCAGTGACAATGAGCGTTCATCAAGACCGACTAAACGCTGCTTTTTTAAAAGTATGCGAGGTGCATAGTATAGATTCTTTAAAAGACGTCAAGAGTTTTGTTTGAGGTACTTAGTGGAGTCTAAAAGAGATGTTTTAACATGTTTGCCGACTGGATATGGCAAAAGTCTTATCTTTCAAGCCTGGCCCACCGTCTCCCAGAATTTGGAGGGGTACCATAGAGATACAATTTTGCTTGTTGTTTGCCCTCTCACATCTATTATGGAAGATCAAGTAAAATACCTCGACGTGAAGGGGATATCCGCCGCATATGCAGGCCAAGATGAAAGAACAGACGCTGACATAGCAGTAGGAAGGTTTAGTCTTGTGTTTGGTTCTCCAGAACTGCTTGTTGGAGTTAAAAAGTGGAGAGATATGCTCCAAACAAATGTTTACCGGGAACATCTTATTGGCATGGCTGTCGACGAAGTGCACACCGTCGTACAATGGTAAGTAATGCTATTGTTCTCTGCCAAGTAGGTTTTGTGTATTTTCTGTTTTAATGCATAAAACTTACTAAACAGCTGTTTTATGCTTACATTAGTTTGCTTTAGTTACGTATATTTACATGTGTGTTTAAGCCGGTGCTCTAGGAGACTGAAGCCTCATTGTAAAAGTAAATTTGGAGACGATCGTGAATGAATGATTTACTAGTTGCACATCGGTCTGTGATTGTGGGGACATTTCCACACAACTAAACATGACGCAGCACAAAACAATACTGGATTGGTAGCTTCACCTGTCAGTCATATTGTCTTTTGGGGCGGGCCTTGACCAATAAAAGCGGCCAAAGTTACCAGACCTTCAGCATGAAGGCTACGTTAAGACAGACAAACACGGTTGCGCTCACCGGAGATTACTGGACTTCCCTCAGTAACCATAGCTACCTGGGGGTCACGGCCAAGGCCGGACATACCATTGGCCTTCACTGTGCACTCGTTCATTTGATTTGTTTAGTTATATGCCAGAAGCGCAGCGCAGAAGTGGAGTTTCTTAACTATATACTGTGTGTATATATATACGTATATATGTATATAAATACAGTAGGCCAAGGGGGTTGCCTGCCGCCGCTCACAGATTCGGATTGTTTTTTTTTGTTTGTTTTGTTTAACAGATAAAATAATTGTAATTTCATATTAAAATTAACCAATGAATCATTTAAAATCATTTAAATGAATTAAATGTGAAAAATTGGATGTAAGTCCAAATAAAGTCTAGAAGAAGAAAGAGGAGAGCCTGGAAGCATGGCCTAGTGGCCTGAACTCCAAAGCTCAAGTAAAAAGGAAGAGAATGAAGTAAGGGCAGAACTCAAGAGCAGAGCTCAAGGAGAACAGGCCAGAGGAGAAGAGCCGGAGCTCACAGAGACAGCAGCTTCCAGTGAGAAGAAGTAGAGACAGAGCATATCTTATCCCTTTTAAAAGATTCAATTTAAATCGAATATGGCCCAAAACACACAATATTTTGTAATTGTTTTGCTGTGGAGTCCTTCAGGTCACTGGGTTCCACCATCTCGCTTGAACAGATTTTGCCAAGTAAGAGATGTTGTTATGGCAACATTGTTGACAACATTTTTGTAGAAAAAGTCTACACCCACTCCAAACTCTATAACCATAACCATATCCCTTAAACCAGAGGGAAATGATAGATGAATAATAAGGGTGCAGAGGCCAAAGCCTTGGTTAGCTTAATCTTAACATGAAGTGTAACTAATCCCTCAAATCTCATTGGTTGATTGAAATGTTGTCCCAGGGTCAACATCTCGCACTTGGTGAAATCAGGAAAGCCCCACCATCTCACAGGACCTAAAGTTAGAGACTTGCGAGGGGTTGTTCTGTGCACTTCAGTAACGGTCTGGTTTGTCTCAGCTGCTCCCCTGCCCGTCCTTGTAGTCCTTGAAAATGGCAGGAAAAGCCATCACAGAGTTCATACCCTGGCCACAATCCTTTTGAACGGTTGTCCTCTAGCCAATGCTTCACATGAAGTACAAGAACATTTAAGCTCAAAAGTATATTTTCCCCCACAGATAATGTCATAATTACTGTTATAATGACATAAACATGTGTTATGGATGTGACAAAAAGGACACGGTTTTTGGGAGACGACAAATTTTGTACGATTTGTGAATTAAAATGCACAAACCTGAAGCAAATATAACCAACAAATGAAGCATGACAAAAAGACAACAAAGCCCCGGGATCAGACCGGGAAAAAAATCGATCGAAAAATTTACTTCTTACTTACTGTCTCTGCTAAAACAATCAATCTCAATTGCGAGAACATTAGAAAGCAAATAAGATTATTAAATATCTATATCTAATAGCTTGTTGTGGTGAGGACTTTCACTGGCCATCAAGCACAAATAGATAAGTGGAACTTTCGCATGTTACATGCATTGTGATAGCAAAGAGTCTAGAAATGGAAGGCAACCCCCCAGGCCTACAGTAATGGTTTAACCCTACCGCTCAGCAGCCAATAGGAACTCATCACGCTTACACGTTCAAACTGGTAGAATAAAAATGTTTTCATTAGTTTTCTTGAATATTAATCTGAACGAAAATAACCAGTATAAATAAAATTAGTTTCACACTTAAGAAGAATAATCTAATGTTTGCTCGGGTTTTCTATACGTTCTGCAAAAGGTTTGTCTCTAATTTAAATTACAGAGGGATCAATAAATTCCTTCTCTAACGAAATTCAGAATTACAACATTTCTAATGTGTTAATATGAAAATATAATCCCCACATATTACCCGCACAAAAAAAGAAGAAAAAAAGCAAATTGAGCGATGGTTAAATGGTGCACACCCAACACAGGGTTTTATAGCTATATGTATATTTTCTTGTCTCTGCCAAAATACAAATAGTCAAATTCATTTGTAGGCCTACGTTAAAATCAGAAAGTGTCGTGTTCCTGGTCTGATCCCCGGGCTTTGCTGTCTTTTTGTCAGTGTGCGTATGTTGTTGTGTCGAGCACACGGCTTTTAGATTTGACAGCTCGCTATGTGCTCCATTTGTTGTCTATAATTGCTTCAGGTTTGTGCATTTTAATTCACAGAAATCCTACAAAATTTGTCGTCTCCCGAAAACCGTGTCCTTTTTTGTCACATCCATAACACATTTAAAAACTTGTGCATAGAATGATATTTTTCTGATGTTTAAACTCTAACAAGTGTTTACCGAAATAGGGTTCAGTAAAATGGTAACAAATACATTCTCTGAGCATTTTAATGTCACATCCATCAAGGAGTGAGATATGCTGACATATAGGCTACAAGAGATAAAGAGAACTTTATGGACATTATCTGTGGGAAAAATATATACAGGTGCATCTCAATAAATTAGAATGTTGTGGAAAAGTTGGTGTTGTGGAAAAGTCTTTGGTTCTTTTAATTGTGATGATTTTGGCTCACTTTTAACAAAAACCCACCAATTCACTATCTCAACAAATTAGAATATTACATAAGATCAATAAAAAAAGGATATTTTAAACAGAAATGTCAGGCTTCTGAAAAGTATTTTCATTTCTATGCACTCAATACTTGGTTGGGCCTCCTTTTGTATGAATTACTGCATCAATGCGGCGTGGCATGGAGGCAATCAGCCTGTGGCACTGCTCAGGTGTAATGGAAGCCCAGGTTGCTTTGATTGCGGCCTTCAGGTCATCTGCATTGGGTCAGGTGTCTCTCATCTTCCTCTTGACAATACCCATAGATTCTCTATTGGGTTCAGGTCAGGCGGGTTTACTGGCCAATCAAGCACAGTACCACCATGGTCATTGAACCAGCTTTTGGTATCTTTGGCAGTGTGGGCAGGTGCCAAGTCCTGCTGGAAAATGAAATCAGCATCTCCATAAAGCTTGTCAGCAGAAGGAAGCATGAAGTGATCTAAAATGTCCTGGTAGATGGCTGAGTTGACTGTGGACTTCAGAAATGCTGATTTCATTTTCCAGCAGGACTTGGCATCTGCCCACACTGCCAAAGGTATTAAAAGCTGGTTCAATGACCATGGTGTTACTGTGCTTGATTGGCCAGTAAACCCGCCTGACATGAACCCCATAGAGAATCTATGATGAAATACACCAGACCCAACAATGCAGATGACCTGAAGGCCGCTATCACAGCCACCTGGGCTTCCATTACACCTGAGCAGTGCCACAGGCTGATTGCCTCCATGCCACGCCACATCGATGCAGTAATTCATGCAAAAGGAGGCCCAACCGAGTATTGAGTACATATACAGTAAATTAACATACTTTCCAGAAGGCCAACAATTCACTAAAAATGTTTTTTTTATTGGTCTTATGAAGTATTCCAATTTGTTGAGATAGTGAATTGGTGGGTTTTTGTTAAATGTGAGCCAAAATCATCACAATTAAAAGAACCAAAGACTTAAACTACTTCAGTCTGTGTGCATTGAATTAATTTAATACACGAGTTTCACAATTTGAGTTGAATTATTGAAATAAATGAACTTTTCCATGACATTCTAATTTATTGAGATGCACCTGTATATACTTTTGAGCCTAAATGTTCTTGTACTCATTTGAAGCATTGGCTAGAAGGCAAAGTTCAAAAGGATTGTGGCCAGGGTATGAACTCTGTGATGGCTTTTCCTGCCATTTTCAAGGACGGGCAGGGGAGCAGCTGAGACAAACCAGACCGTTACTGAAGTGCACAGAACAACCCCTTGCAAGTCTCTAATTTAGGTCCTGTGAGATGGTGGGGCTTTCCTGATTTCACAAAGTGAGAGATGTTGACCCTGGGACAACATTTCAATCAACCAATCAGATTTGAGGGATTAGTTACACTTCATGTTAAGATTAAGCTAACCAAGGCTTTGTGCCTCTGCACCCTTATTATTCATCTATCATTTCCTCTGGTTTAAGGGATATGGTTATGGTTATAGAGTTTGGAGTGGGTGTAGACTTTTTTTTACAAAATGTTGTCAACAATGTTGCCATAACAACATCTCTTACTTGGCAAAATCTGTTCAAGCGAGATGGTGGACCCAGTGACCTGAAGGACCCACAGCAAAACAATTACAAAGTATTGTGTGTTTTGGGCCATATTCGATTTAAATTGAATCTTTTAAAAAGGATAAGATATGCTCTGTCTCTACTTCTTCTCACTGGAAGCTGCTATCTCTGTGAGCTCTTGCTCTTCTCCTCTGGGCTGTTTTCCTTAGCTCTGCTCTTGAGTTCTGCCCTCACTTCATTCTCTTCCTTTTTACTTGAGCTTTGGGGTTCAGGCCACTAGGCCATGCTTCCAGGCTCTCCTCTTTCTTCTTCTAGACTTTATTTGGACTTACATCCATTTTTTCACATTTAATTATTTAAATGATTTTAAATGATTCATTGGTTATTTTAATATGAAATCACAATTATTTTATCTGTTAAACAAAAAAAAAAAAAAAAACCCAATCCGAATCTGTGAGCGGCGGCAGGCAACCCCCTTGGCCTACTGTATTTATATACATATATATACACTATATATATATATATATATTATATATATAAATACAGTAGGATTGTAGGATTTGTGAATTAAAATGCACAAACCTGAAGCAATAACCAACAAATGAAGCAGACAAAAAGACAACAAAGCCCGGGGATCAGACCAGGAACACGACACTTTTTGATTTTGACTAAAAAATGAATTCGACTATTTGTATTTTGGCAGAGACAAGAAAATATACACATAGCCAAACCCTGTGTTGGGTGTGCACCGTTTAACCATCGCTCAACTTGCTTTTTTTCTTGTTTTTTTTGTGCGGGTAATATGTGGGGATTATATTTTCATATTAACACATCAGAAATGTTGTAATTCTGAATTTCGTTAGAGAAGGAATTTATTGATCCCTCAATAATTTAAATTAGAGACAAACCTTTTGCAGAACGTATAGAAAACCCGAGCAAACATTAGANTAAATAGCCCCTGCTGGGTGACTCTGCTTACTTTTCTTCTTGATTCACTAGCAGCATATATGCCTGAACCAGCCAAGCCCGCGCCCAAGAAGGGCTCTAAGAAGGCCGTACCAAGACCGCCGTTAAGGGAGGAAAGAAGCGCAGAAAGTCCAGGAAGGAGAGTTACGCCATCTACGTGTACAAAGTCCTCAAGCAGGTCCACCCCGACACCGGCATCTCTTCCAAGGCGTAGGGCATCATGAACTCTTTCGTCAACACATCTTCGAGCGCATCGGCGGCGAGTCGTCTCGTCTCGCGCACTACAACAAGCGCTCCACCATCACGTCGAGAGAGATCCAGACCGCCGTGCGTCTGCTGCTGCCCGGTGAGCTCGCCAAACACGCCGTGTCCGAGGGCACCAAAGCCGTCACCAAGTACACCAGCTCCAAGTAAAGCGCCGCTTTCATCCGCCGCACCCAAGGCTCTTTTAAGAGCCACCCATGACGTCATCTTAAGAGAGCTTCTATATTGAGTTCGAAACACCTTTTAATCATTTGTCCTGTTAAACTAAGGTCAAGCTTGAGGAAGGCAATTTATTTGCTTCCTGGAGCCGTATAGAACTGCCCACTGCTCCGGGGTACGTGTGTTCACCACTTGCTGTGCGTGTGTTCCTACACTCTCGGATGGGTTAAAGCAGAGGTCACATTTCGGTATGGGTCACCATATCTGACTAATAGGTCACTTCACTTAAGGAAAACGCCTGATGTTTCAAACAGTATAAACAAAACATGCTTATTTGGACAATGAAGATTCGGTGTCGCATATATAGACAACAAGCCTTATGCTTAAGTGATGCTCACC
This sequence comes from Triplophysa rosa, assembly GCF_024868665.1. Lineage (NCBI taxonomy): Eukaryota > Metazoa > Chordata > Actinopteri > Cypriniformes > Nemacheilidae > Triplophysa > Triplophysa rosa. The sequence continues at coordinate 15,912,835 of NC_079896.1, read as the reverse complement.
TTAAAATGAAAATTGTTCGTTATTACTCACCCTCTTGTCTATCCAAACCTGCATGACTCTGAGCAGAAAACAATATTTCGAAAATGGTGTTAACCAAAACAACGCGTTTCATTGGTTTTGTCTCCTAAAATAAAGTGAAGGGGCTGCCGCTGTGCAGTAATCAACGCTATTGAAAATAAACTCCGTGTAGATGCGTTTCTTTTCTCGTGCAGTGAGATTTTCAGTACTTTTTTTGGAGTGATGATGACTTGGTGTTTGATATCTGACCCAGCTCACCAAAAGGTCCCCAGAACGCCCCCCAACGTCGGAGTGTAGGGTCCTCTTGCCGTCCAGAGTACGTCCCAGGGGACGTCATGGACTTTCAGCGGCCGTTCGGGACGTTTAGTGGACGTTCGCCCAAAGTCACTGGAACGTCATTTTTTTATCGATAATATACACGCGAGACACTTATGTGTCACGTGTGGTTGTATCTATATAACACTCGCAACAAAAGTAATACGTTTGAATTTCAAAATAGAACGTTAGTTTAGTAGTAAAACGTCATCTAACGTTAGGATTCGTTCCCAACTTATTATAACGTTATTATTACGTTTTTCCGCTAACGTTACTCTAATGTTCCCCTAACCTTAAATATAATGGTATTCATATTTGTGCATTTGTAAATCTATTCCTAAATAAACTGTATGTGTATATAAAGAAATAATCAGTCGACCATTTAATTGTGAATTTTTATATTCAAAATATTTAAAATATAGAATTAAAACAAAATATACCCAAACAGGTGGATGAACATTGAAACACTAACAAAAATAACTTTAAAAACTAATAAATAACTATAAGTTATAAAAGTCATAAATTATAACGTTATCAACAAACAAATAAACAAACAATCTTCTACAACTTATTTACTATTATAACTTTAAGAACTAATGACAACTCTTCTTGTCTTCCATCTTCTTCTACCACGGTCATCTGTAACAAAATAAATAAAAATACTGCTTGAGTTACATAAGATTAAACAAATAAGATAAAACAATAGATGGGGTAAATAATTAAGATTAAATCAAACTTTCAGACCTTTTGCGTTTAATTATCATAATTAAAAAGCCTTTGTCATTTCAAATAAAGTTAAATATTATTCTTTGAGAGATTCATATATATTATGTTATTATATAACAAAACGTTTTTTTTACTGAAATCAATATCTTATGCACTAAAAATGTCTTATTGTTAATTTTGGCGAGTTTAACAGGTACGTTTCCCTACGGCTTTTCTTTTAACCTAACTTTTATTAATCACTAGATGTCGCTGTTAAACAAGGTATTAACAGGGCGCTTGCTGGTAATAAAGTTTCCTGACGTTTACCTTGATTAAATGATCTCATAGTAAAATAAAAAGTATTTGCATCAGTTTCAGTGACATAATTTATATTAATTTCGAAATAAACTGCAATGCGGGTTGGTAGGCTACTGTAGTTACCATTTTTGAGTCCGGTGTGGGGCAAATTTCAAGGCCAGTGCAATTACGTTCTCCACCTCAGCTGTTCTTAGTGCCTTAAAAGATTTCTGTGTTGCTCCTAAAATAAAATAAATTAAATGTTTACCCTGCTGAAAATATCAATAGAACCCTTTTCAAAACACAATAGAAAATGTAATGGATTTAATTGTTATTGCAGCCTATTGGTTTTAACAGAACTATATCTTATCTGCATTAATAAAGTACAAAAGCTGTTGTAAATAAGAACGAGTTTGATCCTTTTCTTACTGATGAGAATGTTTCAGTTTATAAACGCACAAGGATTGTGTCAAAATAATGTTTTACTGACACACTTAGACATCAACACTCATCATACAAACCTCAACATGGTGACAATCATCAAACTAATTCAGTAAACAGATCAACTGCAATGCATGCTGGGAATCATGAATGAGTTTTGTACTATGATGTTACCCAGCATGCATTGCAGCATGAAGTTTTATTTTGTTGATGTCACCATTGTTGAGTTTCATACACTGATTCTTCATGTCTAATTATTTATTAGTTTAAAGGTTTTTAAGCAATTTAATTTGTCTCTGAGGATATGACAGTCATAACACTAATCTGTAATATAAACATTCACAAAGTAATAACACAACACACTCTTTATCAGTGATTCATAAGATCACCAATTGAAACAGCTACCGATTTCTTTGCTTTTTACCCCAAACAAACGGGTTTAACTCACCGTTTCAGCAGTTAAAGAGAACTAAGCAATGTTCTAGTAGTGAAACACAAGAGTCAAGAGCCCAACTAAAGCAAACACTGATCACCATAATGGTAGTTTAATCACTTGCTAATATTTCTTTAGTAAAGTGAACACTATTATAATAAGTTAACTTAAGTAATGATTTTGAGTCAGCAGTACTTAATTATACTTGATCAGTAAGTTCAGACACAATTATTATTGAGTTCTACTAACTAAAATTAAAACACTTCTTTACTTAAAAATATTTGTGCAATCGGTTTCCTCTTTTTTTATTAGTAAAGTCAACTTATTACATTTCACAGTTCGACAGAGCAGTTGATGTTACTAATTATTTTAAGTTCAGTCTACTTAGAATTTATATGTTGGATGAGCTGAACATTTTAAGTTCTCTTTACTCAAATATCAAATACACATTACTTAACTTTTTTAAGGTAATTGGTTTCCTCAAAATGTTTAAGTACACTCAACTTGTCCGGGTTTACAGTGGAAATGTACTGCGTTTACCCATAACGAATGTTAATTCCTGAAGCATATAATTTAAACGATTTAAAATTTTATGCATAAAACATGTTCGTTTTGGTGCAGATGACATTATGGATTCAGTGTAAAACACATGATTTTGTGGTTGCTACACTGTTCAGAAGAAATAAAGCGATGTCTGCATCCGTTTACAATCCTTTCAGATCACGGAGTTCCCGCCACCTTTGAAATGCCTTGCCAATATTATTTTTTCGCACGAGTCGATCACATTCCCTGTTTCTTTGTAAACCGTCTTCAGTTCGTTCTTTCTTGTTTTTCACAAATGATGAATCCCCAGATGTCAACACTGCTTGGCGTTTAAAAGTAAAAGTACTAAACGCCGCCATAAATAATACTAAACGTTGTATGAAATCCTACCCAACAGTTGTGAGTACACGCTACAAACCGCCTGTCACTCGCAGCATACACACGCTGGCTAGCAGCCGGCATCCTCTTTATGGAAGGCCGTTTTATCAAAAATGTCTTTAGACGTAACGTGTACAGACGTTTATGGAAAGCCAGGAGGGTCAAAAACGCGCGAATTTTAACACGTCAACAACGCGTAAAGTACGTGCGCGTAGAGTACGTGTTGTTTGCGCGTAGAGTACGTGTAGTTTACGCGTGAAAAATCGACGCGTATTTACGCGAAACAACACGTATCTACGCGCAAACAACACGTACTCTACGCGCAAACAACACGTATCTACGCGTGACGTCAGACGTCAATTTCGCGTGTTTTTGAGCCATCCGGCCACTTGAAAACTTTAAAAACCACACCACTGCTAGCTGTTGTGACTATTATTGATAAATGTGCTTATCTTATGAAAGCAGTACTTTTTGTACGCTTAAAAATTATCGCAAGGTGTTCTGTGTGTTCAGGCGACAATTAGTTTTGAATATTTATTTAATTTATTTTTAAAAAGAAAAACTGATTTCTGTATAAATTTGTATTTATTTAGCTTATATTTCAAGAAAATTTTATTATAAAACATTACTTTATTTTCATCAAGTCTGATAAAACCTAAACCTATTCTTTCTAACTGCAACAATATTTATTCATCTAAAATCTAACCGATACAAATAACAAACGCAAAACCATGCTGTGTCCAATGGAGTTCTATTTCTGACAATAAGGTAAATTCTGAACTTCTTTGCTCATATAGCCATCTTAAATATTTACATACAATTTTGGATCTGAATTGTTTTATTTGAAAGTAGACATTTCAAGTGTTCTACAGAAATATGTGCCTACACTTTGGATTGCCTAAATAGTAGGCAAGGTCAAATATAAACATAAAATCGTATCTGGTAGGTCATGGAGACGGCAGAACGGGCATCATTTTTCTTGTTTTACAAAAGCACTAACTTTTGCTGGTATTGTGAGTATATGCAAATGAAATCATTTAGATTATTTTGTCTAATGATGTCCTATATGGACGAAGATGACTGCATTCTTCCCGCTGTTCAGGGGAAATCAAAGTGATCAAAGCGTCACAACTTCTTAAATAAAACTGTAAAATATCATAAAGTTATACATTTTATATGTTGTTAGGGATTTCCCTCTAAAACATAAACCCGTGTAATAATGTAAAATCAGCTGTTTACTTTATAAAAATGCAGATCGATCTCTCCTCTCTTGCATAAAAACACAAGAAGCGTTTTACACCTTTTGAACATGTCCTTGTGCTGAAACATGCTTTTCCAACCTGATGAGTGATGGGAAAAGGAGAACACGTTCGGCAAAAGCGGGATTCGAAGCCCTATCGATCTGCTACAAAAGCTGCGTAGCGATGTGACGTCTCCAACCATACGCCACCGGAGCTAATGAGAGTCGAGAGCATTTTATTTATTTACTTTGTCAACGTTGCAGGTACTTGTACTCTATTTGAATAGACTTCGTTATTTTAGTCGTATTTTATTTTATAGTCTACAGAGAAGCAGGAAAAAAGTCAAGTCAAATGTAGTTTATTTACGCTTTTTACAAATTGCGTTGTATCAAAGCAGCTGTACAACACAAAAAGAGGAAAAAACAAAGCAATGAAATACAGACACATACGTATCTACATACTATGTACACACATATATAGGTATTATAAAAAAGTCGTGCAAAAGATGAGCTAGAGAAAAGCCTCAGGCTAAGCTTGTATAAGATCGCCAAGCTATAGATAAAACAATCAATCTCAAGAAAGAGCAAATAGAAAACAAACAAGATCATTGAACTCAAAGCAAGCGTGCAGTGCGCTTAAATCCTTCCCACAGTATTTAGCTTCCACCTGTAACGTTAGCAACTTCTTTGTTACAAACGAATGCTGCCTTTGGGACAGTTAAAGCCTAGCTCCCTGCTTCACCTACCAGTAACTTTATCAGATAAAAGCTTCATTGTTTATTAGCCGTGGGGCACTTTATTTCGACTTTCGGAACATTTCCTTAATTTGCGCTACAACAAATATGCCTTTTCAATCTGATGAGGGATGGGAAAAGGAGATAACACGTTTGGCAAAAGGCAGTTTCGAACCGCAATCGGGCTGATGAGTCATATGTTGCCTTTACCACTAAACCACTCAAGCTGCAACTTGCTCGAGAAATTTAGAGTACTTACTGTCTCTGCTAAAACAATCAATCTCAATTGCGAGAAAATTAGAAAGCAAATAAGATTATTAAATATCTATATCTAATAGCTTGTTGTGGTGAGGACTTTCACTGGCCATCAAGCACAAATAGATAAGTGGAACTTTCGCATGTTACATGCATTGTGATGGCAAAGAGTCTAGAAATGGAAGGCAACCCCCTAGGCCTACAGTAATGGTTTAACCCTACCGCTCAGCAGCCAATAGGAACTCATCACGCTTACACGTTCAAACAGTGTTAAAATTCGCGCGTTTTTGACCCTCCTGGCTTTCCATACGTTGTTGACGTGTTAAAATTCGCGCGTTTTTGACCCTCCTGGCTTTCCATAGACACGTGGACGCGTAATTGCGTGTAGACGCGTAAACCTAAGACTTCCGTTGTCAAAATAAAAGTCACATCAAGCAACGTAGCCCTTACCTTTTTTATTTTAGCAAGACTTTCCTTGTTTACTCTTCATGATTATTTATATTAAGGAATTGCGCTTAATGCCCATTTTATTGTAATACGTTGCTTTATAACATGATGATAAGTTTTAATACATTTTGATATTCAGAAAAATCATTAAAAAATATAGCATATATGACATATCTTATTATAATGAATTTGAAAATCAGGAAGACACAATAGGCACATACAGTAAAGAAATTAAAAAGAAAAGAAAACATTGTAAATTTGGTTTAAATAATTGTATTCTCTTTGTGAATTAGGACTTTGTGAATGCTGGTATGTTATATTTTTATGCACTGAAATTAGCTTTATGTATCAGTCCATTAAAGAGAAGACTCAAGAGATTCTTTCTTTTAAGAGAGTCGAGCAAAGAACCAAAACAAAATGTATTTGTTTGCTACAACAGAACAGGCACTGAATGAAAATATAAGAAGAATTAGGAGTTAGGCTCAACATGCTCAGAATGAGAGACAGGTAGAGAATCAAACACAGCAGAACAATCAAGCTAGGAAGCTACGATTAGAGAAAGGCTGAAACATCCACAAATACACAGAGTAACCGCACAGACCATTTAAAGAAACTACTACAGTCACAAGAGCACAATACCAATAATGACAGAATGATTGGGAACAGGTGTGATCTCCATGAGCAGCACATGGAGCACCAATTATTTAACTCATCTGCAACCAAATTATCTGCTTTACAAATTGGAAAGTGATTCACAAAATTGTGAACACTTCTTTTTAAGTTATCTACATTAGACAAAATTCATAGCACTTGGGTTTTATTGGGAAATACTGCCATATACAAGTCTACACTCATTTACCAACACTAAGGGCACATGTGTGAAAACACTTTTAACTCATTTGTTTAGTACAATACCACAGCTTCAGCACTATAAATCTCCTTCAGGATGACATTCATTGTTTGTACAACAAGCACATAAGGTAAATAAATTAATATAGCCTACATAAGCAGTTGCATTACAAACATCTACTGCTTAATGCTCATGTGGCACTATCACCATATGAAATACAGAACTATGAAAACCAGTCCCATAGTGTTGTCACGGTACCAAAATTTCACTAGTCGGTACCAATACCAGTAAAATTCCACGGTTCTCGGTACCAATTTCGGTACCAAAGCAAAACACCAGTACATGCTAATTGAAACACAATTTTATTAATAAAGCTCATTGGTAATATAAATGTATAGAAAGCAATGCCATTTTGTATACATGAAGTATACAAGTTAATTGTTGCTGAAACGGTTGTGTGCTCACTGGGGTCTTCATGCTGATGAACATCCTCCTCAGTCTGCTGCTGTAAAAGACAAATAGAATAAACTTCAGTAAGTCAACTGACTGAACAAACATGCATATGCAATATTAAAACAAACATCAGTTTTTATACTTCATTTACACAAGATTACTTACATTAAGGTAACTGTATATTAAAATAATAAATGCAACAGATATATTTTTCTTTAGTTTAAATGTGGCTTTTTAAACCTAATAGAGTTAACGTTATCTATCCAAGACAGACACATTGCTAGTCATACAGTTAGAATGCTAGTTTTCTAGCACATAGATATCAGATAGGCCTATATAAAATAGGTACTGTAAACCCCATGCTGTCCTCCCATTAATTTGACCCCATTACAGTTATAAAAGCATTAAATGGTTAATAATTAACACGCAAACAGCACTGTAAAAAATTATCCTGTAAAAAAATGGTAATCTACTGGCAGCTGTGGTTGCCAGCTTTATACTGTTAAATAACAGCGGGTTACTGTTATTTGAATTAACAGCATGATACTGTTTTATTAGCTACAGATTACAACTGTTATTTAGCAGCCTGATACTGTTTTAAGAACAGCATACGAATGTCACTTAGCAGCATACAGCTGTTAATTTACATACTAGTCAACTTATTTGAATTGTAATGCAATTATATCCTGCATTTTATATTTGTGGATAAAAAACAAATGATGCCAACTTATTATTTTTTCATCTTTTCTTTATTCCTATTCAACATCAGATTGTATATGCTTTGTTTGTTACACCATAAAATGGGCAAAAATACAAGCCATCATTATAATATTCAATGCACAAACTATGGTGCAACAAAAAAGCACCCATAACGTATAAAATACAAAAATGGCTTTCGTAAAGCAACTAAACAAAAACAAATAAGACACAATAAGGCATTATAAATGCCTTAACATAAAATACAAATGTAGCTTCAAATCAATGTCACTAACCTAAAACGAAAAAAGTTAATAAAAAAATCATTCAATTAAAAAACAAAAAGGTTTAAAGTGATAGTTCGCCAAAAATCTTTTATTCTGTCATCATTAGCTAACCCTCTGGTTATTTCAAACTTTTATGACTTACTTTCTTCTGTAGAACACAAAAGAAGATATTTTGAAGAATGTTGGTTCTTTTGATCCTTTCACCATTGACTACGGTCCTGCTGAGGTACTGGTGGTGGCAACTTCTTCCATCATCTCTCCGAGGAAAAATGAAATCAGGTGGTACATGATATGGCCCTCTGCGAACCAACTCTGTCCTCATTAGGTCGGGTACATGAACAGGCCAGTCAGCAGGATCAGCTGAAGGTGAATTGCCAGTGTTTGCTGCATCTACAGGGCCAGGGCATTCTCATGAATTGCGTATAAATAACACGCGCGTTGCATTATCGTGAAATACGTACGCCAAAGTTCGATTTTGCGTGCATAAATACGCCTATTTTTGCGTGCATATGATACGCCAATTTAGCGCGCGTGCATATTAACCGGCAATTTGTCTTATTAACCTGTCCCCTAACTCAAACCCTAAACCGAACAGTATTATTTTAATTATTTCAGCGTTTCCTCTTCATGTACGTTTCAAAATGGCTGCTCTCCAGCGAGGTGCACGCATACATTGGCGTATTTATGCACGCAAAATCGAATTTTGGCGTACGTTTATCATCACAAACATTCACTGACACATTAAACTCACCTGAGGAAACCGGAGCAGCTGAGGTGCATGGCTGTTCCTGGTCTGATGATTCAGCTGCAGGTGGTCCCAAATATTTTAATAGTGAATCTAAAATGATATAAAAAACAAGTGTATTATCAAGAAGTAAATCATTTCCATTTTTCAAATGTTATTATTATTGTTATTATTATTAAGTTGCTAAGCATTTTAATTTGGACATTCTTTTTATATAAATTCACTTAGGATGTGTCCGAAATCACTCACTCACATGAATGCTCGGTGAATTTAATAAATATATAATCAAAATTACGTACCTTTCTCTTTTGCACGCTTCCCCTGCTCTTCTTTTCTGCACTTTCGAAACCGCGCCCCCGATGGCTTTTGCCGTTTCATTTTCCGTAGCTGTAACCCGTCGACACACAGCCAAGCAGACCGACCGACCTACTGCGCATGCGCATCAGTGTGTGCGCTAGCATGTTGTGACCGCTAATTGACAGCTAAAGGTCACGTCAGAATTGTCATTTCTTTTACTTAAGTTTAATTTATTTTTTATGTCAAAGTATTGTTGTAGATAGAGGGATGGAAAAAACTGTTGAAAAAAATAAATAGACATTATAAAAAAAATTTCTCGCCGCATATTTGGTGCCCCTCACTAGATGGCGCCCTAGGCAAGCGCCTATGTCGCCTGTAGGAAGGACCGCCACTGCCAGCATGTATTACAATGGTTTGACCGAATCTTTATAACTTAGCGGTATTTTTAGACATACTTGATAGCATCACTGATCTATAATAAATATGGATTTTAAGATAACACGAAAAATCAGGCGAATTTGCAGACAATGTAAAATATTTCTCACCTGCATGGACAGAAAGCGCACATTAAAAGTGTAACTACACAAAAACAATAATTGATTTAGATCGTTCCCGATTCATCTTTTACACAGATATTAGTAAAACGTACAGGTTGGATTAAATTTAGGGTAATTCTTACCTTTTAGTCACGAGCATTTGAATCTCCTGTTAAAGCTAACGCTACCCAGTCACTGTTTCCGCTAACCAGCTAACCAGTTTTCCGCTAACCAGCATATCTTAGCGTTGTTTTCAGAAATACTTTGCCTGATTTAAACAGGAAATGTTATTAAATAATAAAAACTTCACTGGATATTTAAGATCTAACATTTAATTTAAAGATATTACAACCATAGATAAAGGTGCAGACGTACCCCATGCTGATAATCCAAAATGGCGCAGATAAGAAAATATGGTATAATGCTGTTAAATAACAGTGACATACTGTGATTGTTCGACCACTAACCTAAAGTGAACAAGTCTTCCCACAATGCACTGTATAAAACAGTAACATACTGCTATTAAACGAAAACAGCATTTTGCTGTTACATTTCCATGTAAATTAACAGGAATTTTTTTACAGTGAGGGACGTTTATTTTAACGTAACCTTTAATTTAACATATGCAACAACATTCATAATGTTGCCCGCTGAGCTGAGGAAGTTCAACCTGCCACAGGAGTTGCTGAAACAGTTCTACTCTGCCATCATCGAATCCATCCTCTGCACTTCTATAACTGTCTGGTTCAGCTCAGCTACCAAATCTGATCTCAGAAGACTACGGAGGGTAGTCCGGACTGCTGAGCGTATCATTGGTACAACCATCCCCACTCTCCAAGAACTGTACTCATCCAGAATGAGCAAAAGGGATGGTAAAATCACTCTGGACCCCTCACACCCAGCACACTCCCTTTTTGAACTGTTACCGTCTGGTCGACGCTACAGAGCACTGAGCACCAGAACGACCAGCAACAGGAACAGTTTCTTCCCTCAGGCAATCCATTTTATGAACACTTGACATTCAACGCAGAACACACAACTCTATTTTACATTATTTATTCACCAAATTTGCACATATCAGACCTGTACATACATAATTGTCTATATTGTATATTGCGTTTTTGCTGTTTTTCACATTGCCTATTTCTATATTATTGTATATTATTATTATTATTATTTTGTCATCTGTGTTCTGTCCTGTTGCTTTCTTTCTGTTGCACTGTGGAGCTTCTGTCACTATAACAAATTCCTCGTATGTGGAAACATACTTGGCCAATAAAGCTCATTCTATTCTATTCTATTCTAATTCAAACAGATTTGAAACTTACCGCTTGAACTTGTTAACTTAAATCCGGATGCTTCCTCCTTTCACCACAAAACTCTTTTCTTCGTTTTCTTCGTGATATGACTTTAATCTGAAGTATTTCTGTGCACATCTCTTGTTGATCGGAGCCGCGCTTATCCGCTCATCACGTCTTATTGCGTCTATAAAAAGTTTCCGACTGACAACCTGTCAGACAGAGCATCAGTACCCGGTTGACCCAGTACGTTGGTGCTACCGGGTCTTATGAAAATTAGGTACCAACAACTTTTTTATTTTTAGGTACCAACTTGGACCCGAAGTACCGGTACTTTTTTTTAAAGATATATTTTTGGCGTTTTTTGCCTTTATTTGAGAGAGAGTGACTCTTTTCTGAGAGGACAGGAAGCGAAGTGGATGAGAGAGAGGGGGTAGGATCGGGAAAGGACCACGAGCAGGGATTCGAACTCGGGTCGCCCAGGACGCACCGTCGTCATATGTCAGACCACCTGGCTCCGACTTAATATTGGTACTTTTGACAACACTATTGTCAGGTAGTGAAGAAAAAAAAACTAAGCCTCTCTCTCTCTTTCTCTCAAAAGGTAGTGGTTTAGCTTTTGTTGAAACTAGTAACTTTGTATTAGCACCTATTGTATTATTGCCCCTGTATGACATTTCGCTTTATTGCTCTCTGAACTCTCTGTAAGTCGCTTTGGATAAAAGCGTCTACTAAATGACTAAATGTACATATAACAACAACGGGACAACAGTGCGGTCAACTTTATGCGGCGCTGCACAGACTGATCAGCGGATGCCATCAAAGTACCGCGAGAGCAATTAGAAAGCACTGCTTCCTCTTTCCGGCATGACAACCTCAAGTCTGTCCCAAAATACACTCCCATGTTCCCTTGTGGACTCGTGTTAGTGCCCTATAGGTCTGCAGTTCCTGAGGTCACCAAGTGTGGACTCAGAGGAGGTCCACAAGACCGGAGTGCAAGGCCGGACTTACCATTGGCCTTGACTGGGCACCAGCCCAGGGGCCCCGCCTACTCTCGTTCATTTGATTTGTTTAGTTATATGCCAGTCATTTTATTTTTCATTTAAACTTTGTGCATTGGCCTACCAAGGTTCAATAGCACTGCCTTATGTAAGGAATAATGTCGTTTAATTGGCTAAACATTCCGTCAGTCATGTTGGCGCTTCCTGGTTGGTTATTTGTGGATTCTTTCCATCATGTTTACCTCAGTTGAAACCTGTCTGCTCATTAAGACGCTTGTTCTAATGGCTGACAAGCGCAATCGCAGTGCCGCGATTAAAGAAAACCAAAAACTGAGAGACAAGAACGCAAAAGAACAGCATTTAGAAAATAATGATTCTTTACACCCATGGCACCACACTTTGATCTTTAGGCAGAGAATCCAGAGCATACCTGTCAACACTCCTGTTTTTCACACCCATCTCCCGCCAGGCCGCCACCCTCCGGTTTTATTTCAGTTATTTCTCCTTTGAAACTCGCGGACCGACAGGAGCCGGAACGCGTTCACTGGGTGGCTCTGTGGCTTGAACCACTGCACATTTGCCCTCACAGGCTGGCACCCTTTGGTAGACGAAGTAAAGTAAAGAGGATTCACATCCCCGCGAAAAACTTTCTCTGAATACACCGCTATATGATTCCACTCCGTGTTTTCATTTGACGCTCACTGAACACGACAGATCGGTTCATCGACAGGTAGATGCAGTAGAGTCTACTAGCTGTTGTTACACTTTCTTTGCTTTTACAAAAAACGTGTTATGAAAAGTGTTGTGTTCTGCAGACATCTCTGAATAAAAACTGGTAATATAGAGTTTATGTCACGACAAGTGGCAGACAGAACCCAAGCGCAGACAGAAGGAGTGGTAAACGCAACAGACTTTAATAATAAAACAAAAACCCTCGATGGGGGAAAAACACAATAACCAAAAACTGATTTTAAAGACAAAGAATACTTCCCGCAATGGGGCAAAAACAGAAACTAAGGAACACTTAAATACTTACTAACAGAACAGATTCGTGGACAAGGCAAGACTGAGACGCGGGAACACTAGGTCACACAAAACATACCAAACACAACGAAGCGCACAGGATAATGAGACATGAGGCATTTTAAAGGGAACACAAACGAGGGATAACGACACAGGGCAGGTGAGAAACATTAGACACGGCAGGAAAGCAATACAAGAAACGAGAGGGGCGGGGCCAATGACAAGACACTGGAGAGAACGCATATTATTGTCAAAAGGACAAAAATATGTTTCTCTCCACACATAACCAAAGACTTTGTCATGGCTCTGCTTTAGGACCAGGAAATCCAAGACTAAAAGAAGCAGAACCATGACAGTTTATTTCTAATATTTCCCATTCTGTGACCATAAGCGGTTCTTGTAAATAATACGCAAACACTGTTAAATCCATCCATGTAAATAAAAAATGAAAACATTCTGCTAACTAATAAACAAAGTTAAAACAACCGAACGCGTGAAGGGACAAACTGCTCGTGCTTTTTCAAACTGCGTTTAGATAGTTATTTCATTTCTGACGTTGAGATATCTGGCAAAATGTAAATGCTAAATTAAGATGATACCTTGCAGATATACCATTCATGGATTCATGGCCTGTGAGCTGCAAAAAACAGTCTCTTAGATTTACATTTAAGAATTTGACATGAAAATGATGTTATGTTAGTCATAAAGTAATTAAAAGATTTAAAACGATTTATAACAGAGGGGTGCCCTATTTGCCCTGCACAACCTCAGTTAACTAGACTTTACAAAACTATGGACCAATCTCATTATTACGAAACTATTTAAGCCATAATAAGACGTTTCATCTCATTATATGAATACAATTTTAATGTGCATTTCAAACTCATAGATCTGTCATATGCTTTACTGATGGAATTGCAATAGAATACTAATATATTTTTAACACTTTACACCGTTGCATTTGTTAACATTAGTTAAGCATTAGATTACATGTCTGCATTTGTTAACACTAGACTTGATTATATATCACGGAGCCGATCTAACCAATATAGATATTATACCTCAAAGCGACGATGTCACTGATCACTATCTTATAACATGTACACTGCGCACTGCAGAAATCAGCCATTTAACTCGTTATCGACAGGGTAAAACAATTACCTTGACTACTAAAGATAGATTCGCAAAGAGCTTGCCAGATCTGACTCCTTTAATAACCATACCAATAAATACAGAATCGCTCGATGACATGACCAGCAAATTGGGCACTATTTTCTCTAATACATTAGAAGCTGTCGCACCTATGAAGTCAAAAAAGATTAATGAGAAAAACGCAGCACCATGGTACAATAGCACCACTCGCGCCCTTAAAAGAGAAACACGTAAACTGGAGCGCAAATGGAAACAAACCCAATTAGAGGTCTTTAAAATTGCGTGGAAAGAGAGTGCAAACTGTTATAAAAAGGCACTAAAAGCAGCAAAGGCTGAGCACCTTCGTAACCTCATAGAAACTAACAAAAACAATCCAAGGTTTTTATTTAGTACAGTTGCTAAACTAACAAATAAACAGACTTCACCTGACCTGGGTATTCCGCCGCACCTTGGTAGCAATGATTTCATGAATTTTTTTACAGAGAAAATCGAAAACATACGAGACAAAATAGTAAAAACTCAACCTCCAAGTCTGTCCTATAAATTAGTACCAACCATCGCCCCAAAAGAAAGGCTACAGTGTTTTTCACCTATAAAAACAGGAAGATTTAATTAAACTTATTGCAACATCTAAACCTACAACTTGCTTATTAGACCCCATACTAACTAAATTATTAAAAGAGTTATTACCCGTTGCAATTGAGCCCATTTATAACATTATCAACTCGTCAATTAATCTAGGCCATGTCCCAGGACCCTTTAAACTGGCCGTCATTAAGCCTCTTATCAAGAAACCAAACTTAGACCCCAATGAACTAGGAAACTATAGACCGATTTCAAATCTCCCTTACCTGTCTAAAAAACTAGAAAAAGTAGTGTCCACTCAGTTGTGCTCTTTCTTACAAAATAATGACATACACGAAGAATTCCAGTCAGGCTTTAGACCGCATCATAGGACTGAAACTGCGCTCGTTAAAATTACAAACGACCTGCTTATAGCATCAGATAAAGGTAACATCTCACTCCTAGTCCTGCTTGACCTTAGTGCTGCGTTCCATACTGTAGACCATAAAATACTTCTAGATCGCTTACACAATTATACCGGTATTCAGGGACAGGCACTACAATGGTTCAGATCTTACTTATCAGACAGACATCAATTTGTCCATTTAAATGGGGAATCATCAAATCTAACGCAAGTAAATTATGGATTACCTCAGGGATCGGTTTTAGGACCCTTGCTATTCTCCATATACATGCTGCCCCTTGGAAACATTATTAGAAAACATGGAATTAGCTTCCACTGTTATGCAGATGATACTCAGCTATATATCTCATCAAGACCAGATGATTCCTTCCAACTATCCAAATTGGCAGAGTGCATCGACGATATAAAGCATTGGATGACTTGTAATTTCCTTCTTTTAAATTCTAATAAAACAGAAATATTACTTATCGGACCAAAGACACGTGAGCAGAATATTTCGGATTATGACCTGCAAATTGAAGGCTGCACTGTTACTCCAACAAATACAGTTAAAGACCTTGGCGTTATATTAGACAGCAACCTGTCATTTAAAAATCACATCTCAAATGTCACAAAAACAGCCTTCTTCCACCTTAGAAATGTTGCCAAATTGCGAAATATTTTATGTGTGGCTGACGCAGAGAAGCTTATTCATGCATTTGTGACCTCAAGACTTGACTACTGTAATGCACTGCTTAGTGGTTGTCCTGCAGCATCAATAAACAAACTACAGTTAGTTCAGAATGCAGCTGCCAGAGTTCTAACCAGGTCCAGAAAATACGATCACATAACCCCAATGTTATCAACCCTTCACTGGTTACCCATTAAGTATCGTATTGACTTTAAAGTTCTTTTAATTACTTATAAAGCCTTAAACGGTTTTAGCCCTGTAATGTTGTACATCTCCTTTAAGAAGAGGAGTTCCCATGCTACGGTGTGGAGAAGCGGAAGCGAGACGGTTAGCATGGGTTACGTGCTGTGTTAGTGTGTTGGTTGAGGTTCTTTAATTAAAGAATTACGTTGTCTAATGAGTACTGTTGTCCACCTCGAGTCATTACAATGGCGACGAGTGATTAACTGGTAATATAGCATGGAATACAACAATATACGCAACATGACGACGAACTAAAACGGACAGCATCTGACGACATCAACAGAACTCTCTAGGATTGACACCTGCACCCGGAGAAAAATAAGCCCCATATCGTTGCGCAAAGACACAGAAAAGTGAGTGAAACTAACCAAAAACGATTAAGTATCAATCAAAAAAAAAATAGTGGATTCCTCGCAACTGCAGACTATACATACAATCTGCCAGTGACTGTGCACAAGTAAACAGGCTAAACGCTATTCAACAACGTATTACTGTCAGTTTATAAAACATGGCCACAGCAACCGAGCTGCCATATTTTCCGAGATTTGATATCGACACAGACCAAGGCTCTCTTGCATTGAAATGGAAAAAATGGTTACTAAGATTTGAAACATTTGTGACAGCCGCTGGTGTAACCAACAAAACAAGACGAAGAGCGATGTTACTATACTATGCAGGCGAACAGGTGCAGGACATTTTTGAAACTATCCCAGAAAATGGTGCCAGTGATGACTATGATAAAGCAGTACAAGTTCTGACCGAATACTTCAACCCAAGTCACAATGTGGAATACAAAGTTTATGTTTTCAGACAAGCCAAACAAAAACCAGGAGAGACCATCGATGCCTTCCACACCAGGTTAAGACAGCTTGCAACAACATGTGAATTTGAAAATGCAGAGAGAGAAATAAAATCTCAAATTATACTCACATGTTCATCATCACAACTACGGAGAAGAGCACTGAGAGACAGCAGTCTGACATTGAAACAACTGTTGGATATAGCCAGAGCATGTGAAATATCGGAACTGCAGGCGGATGGAATTGAAAAGGACACGCACGGTGGCGACATTGAACGCGTCGCGGCGATACCAAAAACAAGCTTCAAAGACAAGATGACACGCTCAAACCAACAACAGAAGACAACTCAAAGACAACAACAGTCTACATGCAGAAATTGTGGTGGATCTTTTCCGCATCCTGGTGGACAATCAACATGTCCGGCTAGAGGAATGTCATGTAAATCCTGTGGGAAACTAAATCATTTCGCTCGTTGTTGTTTCAGCAAACCACTCATGGAGCAA
>NC_079896.1:15870387-15895387 GCF_024868665.1 Triplophysa rosa | reverse complement strand
TCTTGGTTGTTACTTATAGCAGTTTTCGGTCCAATAAGTAACACTTCCGTTTTGTCCGAGTTCAGTAATAAAAAGTTGTTACTCATCCAGTTTTTTATATCGACTATGCATTCCATTATTCGATGGAACTGCTGTGTTTCATGAGGCTTCGAGGAAATATAAAGTTGAGTATCATCAGCATAACAGTGAAAGCTAACTCCGTGTCGCTTTATTATATCTCCTAGAGGTAGCATGTATAATGCGAAGAGCAGAGGCCCTAAGACTGAGCCCTGTGGTACACCGTACTGGACTTGCGATTTGCGTGACACCTCATTGTTTATTGCTACAAATTGAAAACGGTCGGATAAATAAGATTTAAACCATTTCAAAGCTATTCCCTTAATGCCGACATAATTTTCGAGTCTATGTAGGAGTGTGCTGTGGTCAATGGTATCGAATGCAGCACTAAGGTCTAGCAGCACCAATAACGAGATACAACCTCGGTCAGACGCCAATAGCAGATCATTTGTAACTCTGATCAAAGCAGTCTCTGTACTGTGACATGCTCTAAATCCAGACTGGAATTCTTCATTGATGTCATTCCTTTGGAGGAAGGAGCATAATTGAGTTGAAACTACTTTTTCCAGAACTTTAGATATGAAAGGTAGATTCGATATAGGCCTGTAGTTCCTTAGTTCTCTAGGGTCGAGTTGGGGTTTTTTGACGAGGGGCCTTATAACAGCCACCTTATATGCTTTAGGCACATGTCCTAATGTCAGAGATGAGTTAATAATACTAAGAAGAGGATCTATAATTTCTGGGAGCATCTCTTTCAGTAGATTTGTAGGTATAGGGTCTAGTATGCATGTTGTTGATTTAGATGATCTAATGGTTTTAGACAGCTCATCTTGATCTACGGTATAAAATAATTGCATTATTAGATTTAGATAGATTCAATTTATTGTCATTGCACATGTACGAAGGTACAAGGCAACGAAATGTGACCTCTGCATTTAACCCATCCAGAGAGTAGTGAACACACGTACCCCCGGAGCAGTGGGCAGCTATCACTGCAGCGCCCGGGGAGCAAGTAGGGGTAGGGTGCCTTGCTCAAGGGCACCTCAGTTGTTACCCGCCGGCCCTGGGAATCGAACCGACAACCTTCTGGTCACGAGTCCGACTCTCTAACCATTAGGCCACGGCTGCCCTTTAAGAAGATCTAGTTACCCGTTTCCCAAAAAGAGTTTGCCAAAAAAGTATCTTACTTTCTCGGACAGGTGCTTCATGTCCCGTTACTGTCAATGCTGGATCTTGTCTGGTCACGAGTCCGACTCTCTAACCATTAGGCCACGGCTGCCCTTTAAGAAGATCTAGTTACCCGTTTCCCAAAAAGAGTTTGCCAAAAAAGTATCTTACTTTCTCGGACAGGTGCTTCATGTCCCGTTACTGTCAATGCTGGATCTGTCCCAGTTGCTTTAAACAACAGGCACGGAAAGCAAAATAAGGCATTAGAAATAAAGCACCCACATAGCCAGGCCTTTTTGGTGTACCAACGGGAAGAGAAGCTTCGCGTGTACTTCTTCCCTTTTTCGCTTGTCTGATTAAGAGGTCAGGCTGATCTGGACCCAGCTCCTTTACCTTCAGTTTTTCTGCCAAAGTTCTCTTCTCAAACGCACATTGGGGTAGAGATTTTACAGAGTTAGGTTCGTGTCCGGAATTACCTGAGCCTACCAATGTCACACAATTGGAAATTGCACCACTACAGACCAGCCCTGATTTTAGCAGTTTGGGGCAACACAAAAATCGCCCATTTCAGATAAGATTTCTGAACGCTGATTGAGTAAATTTTATGTCACGTCTTAAATAAATTGTATATCTTGAATCAGGATTTGAGTAAATTCTACAAAGACCCACCTCCTGTGGGCGATTTCTCGATTGCACCTCAGCTGAAATTGAGATGTGCAGACGTGCAGAGAGGCCATATTGTGATGATGAAAACATATATTTTCGAAAGATGATTATCTATAACATTACATTACGCAAATATACATTTAATAAAATTATATCATTATTATTTTGTGTGTGTAGCCCAGAGAGGGCGGCGCCCTAGCGCCCTCTATTGGCCAGCCACCACTGAAACATAGGCTAGTCAGGCTCACAAGATCGCCGTATTTCGACCCAATTAGCAACATAAAGGGATTGCTAGTTAATAAAAATTGTCCGTATCATCCAACGGCATACCTTTCTACACAGGGTGCCGTTCTCATTTACATCTTGCCCAAATAACGCACGCAGCCGTTACCTTTAAAGATGCAGTGTGTAACAATTTCGTAGTAAACTATCCAAAAATCACTAGGCAAGTGTCATATATTTTGTTCAGCGGAGTACTTACAATATCTCAAATGTTTCTACCTACTTGTAAATCGTGAGAAAATCGCCGTTCTAAACAGTGACACAGAGCTGTGCAGTCGTCTGTCAATGGCATCACATCCGCGTTACCCTTTGTTACCGCCTTTACCGACGTAGAAACCGCATGACAACAGTGTCGTGGACAAAGGCAGAAGTAGTGTCTAGCGTCTAGTTAGCCACTAGCTTATTTATGGACCACAAATATATGCAACATTTATAAAACTTTATTACTTTACCTCATCCGCTGACATCATTTCTCATTCCCGTTTGATTGATTTAGATTCAACTTTATTGTCATTGCACATGTACAAGTACGAGGCAACGAAATGTGACCTCTGCATTTAACCCATCCAGAGAGTAGTGAACACACGTACCCCCGGAGCAGTGGGCAGCTATCACTGCAGCGCCCGGGGAGCAAGTAGGGGTAAGGTGCCTTGCTCAAGGGCACCTCAGTTGTTACCCGCCGGCCCTGGGAATCAAACCGGCAACCTTCTGGTCACGAGTCCCACTCTCTAACCATTAGGCCACAACTGCCCCACTTAGGCCACAACTGCCCCACCTAGGCCACAACTGCCCCACAAGTACTGATGGGCACAAGTACTGATGGCCGTCAGCGGTGGAGTTGAAGAAAACAGATCCCATCATTCCACGCGCCTTCACAGCATCATCAAGTTACGGCACTGTTGTTTTGATCGTGCGCCCTCTAGTGGCGGTTTTTACAAACTGTAGCTTTAAGCTACACAAACAGTGGAACGCACCAGCATATTTACCGGTTGCTTAACCGCAAGATCTCCATCGTCTCTCGTTTGCCAACCTGAACACAACCGCATCTTGGAATCGCAACCCAGTCGCAATGTTAACTCTGAAATAATTAATTATTTTCGACCCGTACAGTGCGCACAGCAACCTGTTAATTTACAATGCACCCTCCCAAGCCATAGCCAGTGTTCTCAAGCATCCATGATTATCAAGGGCATCCAGAGAGCCCAAACCACCCACCCAGACGTCAGACAACCCATTGCCATAGAAGTTCTGACAAATGCATAGCCTCTGCGGAGAGTGGTATCACACCAAGCAAACCGCACGTACACTCAATGCCATGTTCATCGTGGCTTTCTTTGGATTCCTCAGAGGCTGGGAATTCCCCACCATGTCCAACTTCGATCCCTCAGTTCACCCTACCATTTGGGATTTATCAGTGCTCGATTCAGAAACCATCTCGTTTTAATTAAGAGTCGCAACACGCGACAGCCCCCGCAGGGGCCTGTGCTTCATCCCTCACTCTGCCGCTGCAGAACGTCTTTCCTTCCCCCCAAGTAATTTTCCCCCGCATGCTTTCCTTTCCCCCTTCCCCAGAAGCCAGCATCGCATTGAGCGACAGCCCCCGCAGTGGCCCGTGCTTCATCCCTCACTCTGCCGCTGCAGAACATCTTCCCTTCCCCTAAGTAAGTTCCCTCGCATGTTCCCTTTACCCCATCTCCTTCCTCAGAAGCCAGCATCGCATTGAACGACAGCCCCCGCAGGGGCCCGTGCTTCATCCCTTACTCTGCCGCTGCAGAACGTCTTTCCTTCCCCCAAGTAAGTTCCCTCGCATGATCCCTTTACCCCATCCCCAGAAGCCAGCA
Organism: Triplophysa rosa; assembly: GCF_024868665.1. Classification (NCBI taxonomy): domain Eukaryota; kingdom Metazoa; phylum Chordata; class Actinopteri; order Cypriniformes; family Nemacheilidae; genus Triplophysa; species Triplophysa rosa. The sequence goes on along the minus strand of NC_079896.1, from coordinate 15,891,374 downwards.
TCGCAACACGCGACCGCCCCCGCAGGGGCCTGTGCTTCATCCTCACTCTGCTGCCGCAGAACGTCTCTCCTCCCCCCCAAGCAAGGAAGCCAGTATCGCCACAGCGACCGCCAACCCAAGCTCTGCCGCAGCACACACCATGCATTATGAAGCCAGTATCGCCGCAGGGGCCTGTGCTTCCAACTCGTGCTCTGCCGCAGCAGACACAATTCCCTTCCAACCCCCCCAAAAGACCCAGCAAATACTAAGTCAACAACTTAATAGCATCAGCCACCCCGCAGGATCTCGATCCACGATCACAGCAGACCCCCTACTTGCAGGAGCTCCACAATCCAGCAGCCACAGCAACACCTGTACCTTCAGGGTCTACATGACCCACAGGCCCCATGGTGAACGCAAGCCACCATCCAGGAAGCCTCAAGTATAGCGTTTTGGGGTGTAGGCGCTACCCGGCTGCTGTCCAGCGTTTACATGCGCTTTGTGGGGTGAGTTCTGGGTTCGGCCATTTCCGAGCTCGGCGCTCTCTCCCCCCACCGGTTTGGGAAGGAACCAGCGAGCTCGGAGCCCGCTCCCCGGACAGCACGCCAAATACGCATACCTTTACTACCCCTGCTATCTTTATTATCTGCATAGGTGAACTCGTGAATTACATCACGGCTAGATTCTTGCAATTCTCTGTTTATCGGTTTGCAGTATGTCCAGAATGTGTCTGCTAGGGTACTTACCTCGACCAGGCGCAGTGCTCACATCACCCCACTTCTACACACTCTTCACTGACTTTATGAAAGACCTAATTCACCCATATCTACCAACTCGGTCTCTTAGATCATCTGATTTGGGGCTTCTTGGCATTCCCAAGTGTAGACTGTCCACTGTCATTTAGTGTTAATGCCCCCAGGTTATGGAATTCTTTACCCATATCGCCCCATCTTCTCTAATCTTGAATCTTTCCTGTATATTTGTATGTTTGTTTGAAAATGTATTTTGCTTGAAAGTGCTCATTGTAAAGTGACCTTGAGCTTGTGGAAAGGCCCTAGTCAAAATAACCTTCATGTAATGATTAAAAATACATTTTTCATGCTTTTGTGATATTGGCTTTCTACTAAGAGAAAAAACGTTGGAATAAATTGTTCCACAGTGTGACAGAAAGCTACGGCACACATTTGAATAATTGTTATATTGCAGTAACATATTTGGATTATATGGTATGGTGGTCATAAACAGTATGATGTAGTAAAATAAAGCACGAGTCATCAGCTGCTGAATGGCCCCGCTGCTCTCATGAGACCCATGAAGAGTCAATAATATGAGAAGTGATACGATACAACTTTGAAGAATCGTTACAGACACACAGACCTGTGAGACCACAACATCTGATGTGATAACTACACAAAAGCTCATATCTTTAAACAATAAGCAAATTCTTCATTTCAATTTACATGACAACTAATATAAATGTTCCCATACACTTCACATTATTCTACCAGCTGCCTGAATGTAATAGATAGTTGGATTCTAAATCATTTTCATCTCTAAACCAAGCTGAGAGAAACATCACGGCATCTGTTTTAAATTGATAATCATGTCTGTGAGAATGAGGAGCACATTTCTCCTGCTGTGTCTTCTGACTGTCGTTCACACCTTTGGGATTTTGAGAAAGGACAAGTCCAGGAATCATCAAGAGATCACAAGAACGGCTGTTCTACGTGCTACTGCAACAACCTGCGTGGAAACTGAAGGGTTCACAATGGTACGTATATGAACAGAAACATCTTTATTACAGTATTTCATGGCTGCCAGCAGTTCTTCAAACCATAAATATGGTTCTTTGCTCTGAACAATATTCATAAGACTATGTTTTTTTGTTTTGTTTGTCTGAGCAGCCAAAACCACTGAACATGAAGACACTGGCAGAAGCCTGCGGAAAAATGAAATATGAAGATCATTTTGAAAAAGCTATTAGAGTTATCTGCTACTACAACGTGAAAACAGACCTTCTTTCAGATCCAGAATACCATTTTAACAATGAGAAATTTAAGATGGGGAGAAAACTCATAACTGATGGAATAACCAAAATCACCGGACAAGTGATGAGTCAGAGTTTTGATGACGCAAGAGAGACGCTCGGAGAAATTCTGCACACTTTACAGGTGAGTGAAGAGTAAAACTGCTTATTGATGTGATTGTAATATTCGAGTTATGATATACGGATAAAGATGAATTTATCCTATCTGATCATCCACTAACTCACTGGCATGTGAAAGGATTTCTACAGTCACAGTAACTGGATAGAGCTGGGAAACACCTCACCATACACTGCTCTCATCAATCCAGACGAAGAGTTAAAGAACATTGCAGGTACGGCACAGAGAAGTGTGTGTGTGTGTGTGTGGTAAACCCTACGGTATGGGGACATTTTTTGGTCCCCATGAGGAAACAAGCTTATAAATCATACAGAATGAACTTTTGTGAGAATGTAAAAGAGCAGACAGTTGTGTGTGATTGTTAGGGTTTGGGAATATGAGATACAGTTTGTACAGTACAAAGACCGTCTATGGAATGTCCCCATAAAACATGGAAACCCAACATGTGTGTGTGTGTGTGTGCTCACGTGAAGAAATTCATTATTCATATTTCCTCCAGATGAACTCCAAGAAACCTGTGAGAAAGATTGTGTAAAAAAGACTTGTAGGGCATCCCTTAAGGAAGACATTATTAATAACAAGATTCTGACGTCAGGATACTTTGGCTCAAAGAAACCAGCAGGTAACAAACATTTCTGAGCAAACTACTGGACACACAAATAACTCACAGCTGCTGTAAATGTCACTTGTTGACAGGAAAGTGCAGTCATGGAGGTGGTTTAGACTTAACAACTGGCTTTGGCAAAAGCTGGAACGGGATAAACAAGGATTCCAGAGACTCCAGTCACGGTTCACTACACAAGAAAGCTGCAGTTGTTGCTATTGAAGCCAGCGTGAAGCTGCTGGAGAACATTCGGGACAAGATCAACAACCCCAACAGCTTTCTCAGGTGCACATTCCTCAACCCGTCTCTCACCTACAATCTGACTGATCTTAACCTCAATTCATGAAGACATTTAAAACAGTTCAAATCTGTGTCGTCTAAATGTGCAACAACACCACCCATGTGCAGGCATAGTCATTGCGTGTGTACTCATTGTTTATCTGTGTTTTCTCTTAGACTGGTGGGGCTTCATGAGGAAAAGCCGAAGGGAAGTTTGAAAACTCTTCTGTTTTCTGCTTTTAAAGACAGATATCCAGATGCTAGTGAGGGCGCTGAATTTGACGACTGACATTGTCAAAACATGCACATCTTGATATGAACATTTCAATCTATTTCTTGCTTCATCTCTTTCCTCTCATACTTAAAATCTGATACAAAAATGTGAGGGAACATATATTTTTGGTCCAGGTCTGATGTCCTTGGGATGAAGACCTGGGCTTATTTTAGAGCTGTTGTGTTAGAAATGGTTCACTGTGATTCACTTCAATTCAATGCATTCAATCTTCAGTAATCGCATGAATTTTATATTTTACAATGTCCAATGGGGTATCTGGACAACTTACAACCATCCAATCAATTAGTGGAGGGCGACATGAAGTTCTGCCCTATGGATTTTCAAATTTCAGGAGCCGTTTCACTCTTTCAATCGCAACTTCCGTTTCATGGTGACTTTAAAGGGACATTTCAGCCAAAAATTAAAATTCTGTCATCATTTTCTCACCCTCAGGTTGTTCCAAACCTGTATAAATGTTTTCACTGCCATAGTAGGGATAATAAATACTATAGGAGTCAATGGCGGAAGAGATCTGTTTGGATACTGACATTCTTCCAAATATCTTCCTTTGTACTTAGCAGAAAAAAGAAATGTATACAGGTTTGGAACAACCTGAGGGTGAGAAATGATGTTCATTTTTGGGTGAACCGTCCCTTTACTTGAGGTCTCGTGAACTTAAACCGCGCGTGCTCGCCAAGTCTGCGAATCCGTAGGTTGTTCCATTCATCTTTTAGCGCTCAGAAATCTGCTCGTGAGCGCCTCCTATGTGCCCTCGATGCGGTCTTGGCATTGATGCAGACTCCACTGAAGTTACCTACCCAGGAATCCTTGCGAATGACCAATGAGAGAACGAATGGGAGGAGTGTCGTTGATGTCAGACATGTGTAAACACGCCAAAAAATGTTTAAATGTATGTTTTGATCAAATCCCAAATTAAAAGAGTTTCTTTTTCACATTATTGCTTACTTGTATTAAGCCAGCTAGAATAAAAACTTTTAATGCAATGCATTTTCTTACATAAGGTTTTGTTGTAGATTTATATTTAATGGTCTCAGTAAAGCAGAACACAGCTTCTGTATTATACAGAAGTGTTAAATAACAACATAAATGCATATTAAGAACACATTATGCACATAAGGTATTGTTTTAAATAAATGAATATGTGTAAAAGCAGTTGCATCTACTGCTTAATGATCGGGTGACATGATCAACATATGAAATACATGCAGAACTATAAAAGACAGCAGCTTCTGACCCAAATAACAACAAAGGGACACGAGTGTGGTCGGCTTCGTGCAGCTGCGCAGACTGATCAGCGGATGACATCACAGTAGTGGTGGGCGATACTGTAAAATTTAGTATCGATCCGATACCAAGTAAATGCAGGGCCAGTATTGCCGATTTCGATACCGATACTTTTTACTTTTAAAAAGCATTCACTTGAACTTACATTTACTTTCCTGTAGATGAAATGTCATGATTTATCAGATGAATGCATCATTAATATGCTAAATCTGAATACATTTTCATGACCACTAAAATATTTTGTGATTTGTGCTCTTAATGTGCCTGTAGGCTAATTAATCATGTAGATGTTAAAACACTGGACATCATTGAAACCAAATACATCTATTTATTTAGTTATTTATTCCTGTAATCGAATTTGCAAACATGAACTTTGCACCAAATTATTACTGGAAAATAGTAACAATAACAGATTAACAGAACAGAAAAACGATATATTACAAAACAATTTCTCGTTATCCCAGTACTACTTCTATAGCTTTAAAAAAAAACAAAGTGCACAAAATTATTACTCAAGAACAAAGATTTTAAAACTGCTTTTCCGTTTTTGTTCAGTGTTATGTTTAGACAAAATAATAGAACAAATTAACATGTTTCCCTTTCATTACACTTTTTTAAGTGAATTTATAAACTAAGTGCACACAATTGAGAAACAAAGTAAATAAAGTGCTTAAATAATAAAGTACTTTCAATCTTTGGCTTTTTACCCCCAAAGGCCCACTGCCATACATCGCAGTTCTCAGTGTTTTTATTCACCGAGGTGATAAACTCCACAGATGCTCCTCTTCTGTTCGCCGGCTGCAGCTGCGTCTGCGCGCTTGCGCTGCTGAGTCACGTGATAGCGGACTACAAAACACAGCAGGGCAGGAGGAGCAACGTATGCAAAACTAGGTGTATGGGAAATAGTTTTTCTTCATTATACAATTATTAGCTACATTAGTAAATAAATAAAATCAGTAGTAAAAACTAAAAACACATTAGTATCGATATTTTTATGTTAGGATCGATCCTTTTCGATACAACCTCAGTATCTTAAGTATCAATACTTCAAGGATCGATCCGCCCACCCCTACATCACAGTACCGTGAGAGCTGACACTATACGCAGGATCCTGTCACTCTAGCTGAGACTTTAGATCAGTACTTTTGATCTTTGATCGTTTCTTTTAACCTGTATTTGTGTACAAATGTTTATATTTATTATTTCTGTGCTTTGGCGATGTAAAAACTATTTATCATGCCAATAAAGCTTTTTTGAATCTTGAATCTTGATTAGAAAGCACTGCTTCCTCTTTCCAGCGTGACAACATCAAGTCTGATCCAAAATGCGCTCCCATACCCTTGTGACTCGTGCCCTATAGGCAGTGGCAGAGCCAGACAATTTTCATAGGGGTGGCCAGACTGAGACCATAGCTCACACAGGGGTAGCACAGAAACTGATATCATCTTTTTTTTCCTATGAGGCAAGTCACTGTGGATCTAGGACTGTTTCTTAGTCACTCACTCATTTATTAAACAGGCAGTGATTGCCATGTAGAATTACATCATGAAGATCCACATAAGCTTTTTAATGTATTACTAAACTGATTTTAAAAAAGATCTGAAACAGTGTGGCATTGCAGAAGGTGGTGTCTTTTTAATTGGTGATAAAGCTCACACCATAATGACAATTTACACGACATAAGAATATACCAGAATGCACTTTTATCAAACTTTTATCAAATTTTCCTCTTCATTTTGCCTGAGAGGTGCAAAACCAAAATATAGTAACCTTAACATTATGGGCAAGCATTTCAAAAATATTCCTTTGCAGTACTTTGCATATTATCATTTGGCTGCCAACTGCCAACAAAACATTTTAATTCCCTTTCAAGGATATGACACAGACAGACCACCACCATTATGCTAAATCAGCACTGGAAGTTGACTTTACTTTTAATGGCCTTCTACAACTCTCTTTTAAATGACACTGACACAGTGAAACTGTTTATAGCTTGCGACTTTCATACTGCTAAATTAACAGCCTAAATTAATTTAGCAAACTTTACCATGTCTGTTTCAACTTCAGCACGCCAGCCATAATATACATACATTAAGACAAGAAACATTTCAAACATAGTGAATAACTTAATTCTTCTTGTTAACTTACCTGTGACCTCTTCTCTCACGGCGGTAAACAGACACTCCTCCGACTGCACGCGCAAAGTCCGTTGGAGCACACTCGAACAACAACAACACTACTACTTCTTCTTCTGTAATTGTGTTGGTGGTTGAAATTCAAGTTGAGTGTCGCCACCTTCAGTTTGGGTGGAGAAGTACTTGTTTGAGGTGCGCTGTTGAAATGCGTCCATATGGGAACAACTGTGTACAGAAATGGTTCCGCAAAAAAGTTGCCGGCAAAACGGTGATGGGGGGCCGGGGGGTGGCCAAAGATTAATTTATGGTGGCCTTGGCCACCATTGGTCACCCCCTGGCTCCGCCCCTGCCTATAGGTCTGCACTTCCTGACGTCACCAAGTGTGCCATATGCAAATGAACTATGCGTCTTTGTTAGATACGTCATGAAAGATTCATTAGTCAAATGACATTTGTAGTTGTAGAATACTATCACTTACAAAGATTTTCAACTTACATAATTATGTTTCTATAAAGACGATTTATTGCTTTAAAGATTCCAGATTAACCCCTTTCAGTTTCTCTCAGAACGGCACTTTTTCTTATCACGTCATCACTAGAAGCACATGCGCAGTGGTACGTGAAAGTTCTGAGTGTGACTTCAGTGCAGAATACAAATCACAAAACACGACACACCCTGAACATCAGTATCGAATACACGTGTGTTTCATGCCTCAATCATGTCAACAAATCACCCCAACAAAGGAAAGAGTTGGCAAGTGCTCCTACATTGAGTTTGCGTTGATCTTATGATCGCCTCATTTCTCTTAAAAACTCTACACAGAGTATTGAAGTGTGAGCGTGTGCCGGTTCCTTTTCTCATATTTATCACATCCAGCCCTAAAAATCAAGTTCGACTACTTTTTGACAGAAAGGTCTCAGTAACTGGCTGAATCAGTGACGCAGAAAATTATTTAAAAAATAAATAAAAGTAATGGCTCGTTAGTCCACTAGAGGGAGGCACGCGGCCACGAGAACGAGCCGTGCCCATGCGCGCTCCAAAACTAACTTCCGCTTACATCGGAAATGACGTCACGAGAGAGCAGCTTGTTGGTGCTTAGATGTAACAGCTGAATGTTCCGTCAGATTACAGTTTTAAACATTTTTATCAGAATTATGCACTTTTACATGCACGTGTCCGTCTGATCTTTAACCTGTTATCTACAGAGCGGTAAGAGAAACACATGGATCGTTTTATTCATAACGCTTGTCGACGAATCATGATATTACGTTTACTTGTAGCTTATGCACTTGACAGATGGTTTATTCACAGCGATATGAAGAGTTTGTTTCTAAAATGAGATAACTCGTCATGTTAAATCATGCTTTTATTGTGCATTCCAACTGCAGTTGGTTTGTTTTGATTTAAGCCATAATAATACACACAATACAACATGATTGTTTTATATTTTTTATATGGAGTTATCTCATTTTGGAACCAAACTCTTCATTTGAGATATATATATACACACATACACACACACACAGTGCATTCAGGCTATACATTTAAACTTTAAAGAGTAGAGCAGGTTTGTATTGTAACATGTGTAATAGAGATGACTGACAGGTGTTTGTTTATCAATGCATTTCTGCTGGTTTCAGCGGTTCAATGAATGAAAAGAGCGCTTGACACAAACACCAGCAGTGATGTTTACAGACATGGATTATGAGCTGGAGGAGGACAAACTGTGAGTGTCACAAAATAATGATCTTTAAAAAGAATAAAAAAGTCAAACCTGTCTGTAGCTGCCAGTCACTCGTTTTTAAAAGTCCCACCCTCAACTTGGCACCGTTATTCTGATTGGCTGGAAGATACGCCCACTGGCCAATGATCGCCGTCTTGATCACAAACACTATATTTTCTGTCTGTATGTTTCAGTGGGATTCCTACAGTTCCCGGAACAGTGACCCTGAAGAAAGACCCACAGAACCTGATTGGGATCAGTATTGGGGGCGGAGCTCAGTTCTGTCCCTGCCTATACATTGTACAGGTGACATCTGTCCATCACTCTTCAGGCTTATTCACACACATCCAACAAACACCAAGGTTCCAAATTCATTGACACCGATCCGACAAACGGCAACAGGGCTTTCACGCTGACCCGACAAACATGCTGCTTACACAACACACTCAAATCCTTTTCTGTGAACAATGTGTGGATATATTTAATGTGTTTAACTGTAAAATAACATCTATGTAAGATTATCATCTTTGTCTGTACCTGACCATTCCCGTTAGATTTTATTAATCCTTGGAAGAAATTCATTTTATTAACCCAAAACTGCAGAAATGGATGTGAACAAACAGGTTGTGTGTTTGTGTGTCAGGTGTTTGATAACACTTCAGCCGCTCTGGACGGGACTGTTGCCGCCGGTGATGAGATTACTGGTGTAAATGGCAAACCAGTGAAGGGAAAAACTAAAGTGGAGGTGGCCAAGATGATCCAGGCCGTTCAGGTGCTCACAGAACCACACAACACACTTCTGATAGGAATGTCTTATAATATCGCAGCAGATTTTAAATTCATCTCTATGCAAAAGTAAGAAACAAAATCCAGAGAAGAAACAGTTTTGTGTGTGAAATGATTTAGTGACACCAGTGATTCAGGATAGCTGTTGTAGCTTCAGAAGATTCGGTTCTCTTTATCAATGAAAACTGTGACCAGCAGTTTACGAGACATGACCTCTGTGTGCTGTGATGTAGTGATGATGTGTGTTTGGGGGTTTTATATTTCTTCATGTGTTCATATCTGCAGGGTGAAGTTGTGATTCAGTACAATAAACTCCAGGCCGACCCAAAGCAGGGCAAATCTCTGGATATCGGTATGAACTTCTGTAGTGTGTTTGCATGGAAAAGTGTGTGTATTAGTAAGTGAGACGTCTTGTGTTTATTTTACTGCTGAAGAACATTGTGTGTGTGTTCGTGTTTCAGTTCTGAAGAAGGTGAAGCATCGTCTGGTGGAGAACATGAGTTCAGGAACAGCAGACGCTCTCGGTCTCAGTCGAGCCATTCTGTGTAACGGTCAGAACAAAAACACGTTAAAAAATTATAATTCTGTCATCATTTACTCGCCCTCATGTCATTTCAGACCTGATGCAATTTTCATTTCTGGGACATCATTGACTACCATAATAGGACAAATGAAAGTTGTTCATTTTCAAATTTAAATAGCATGATAATGCACTCACATGTCATACCATCCGTCCGTGTGTTGATTTCTTCTGGCGAAAACAAATATCTGTTGGTATATAGACGACACACTTATTCATCGGCTGCTGTCGTGAAGAGTCTTTTGAAGCTGCGATGAAACTGAAATGTGGACCTTAAGCAACAGATATGAACCCTGGAAGCTTTCCTCAAAAGCCTCAGTTTGTTTTCAACAGAAGAAATAAACACGGACGGCTTGTATGACATGTGAGTGAGTCACATGTATGACATGTGACATGAATAGTATCTCTATTAGTCTTCATGTAGAAATAAAGCACTAGACGTGTGTGTGTGTGTGTGTGTGTGTGTGTGTGTGTGTGTGTGTGTGTGTGTGTGTGTGTAGATGGTCTGGTGAAGAGGCTGGAGGAACTGGAGAAAACTGCAGAACTGTATAAAGGTCTTTCATCCACACCACTCTTAACCTTCCATGTTTGACCTATGACTGAAGAGATTCATGAAATAAACCGAGCTGTGTGTGTGTGTGCGTGCGTGCGTGCGTGCGTGCGTGCGTGTGTGTTTAGGTCTGATGGAACACACTAAGCGGTTGCTCAGAGCTTTCTATGAGCTCTCTCAGACACACAGAGGTGAGATCACACACTCTTCATCATCATCATCACCGTGTGTCTCAGTCTTCATCATTATCTGATCACGTCTGATCGTCTCTCTCAGCGTTTGGTGACGTGTTCTCCGTCATCGGCGTCCGTGAGCCGCAGGCCGCAGCCAGCGAGGCTTTCGTGAAGTTCGCTGAAGCTCACCGGAACATGGAGAAGTTCGGCATCCAGCTGCTGAAGACCATCAAACCCGTGAGAGCTCTGACCTCAGATCAGTCGAAAGATTCTCTGGAAGGATCATGAGCTGAGCGTGTTTGTTCTGTTCTTCAGATGCTGCACGATCTCAACACGTATCTGCACAAAGCCATTCCAGACACCAAACTCACCATCCGCAAGTATCTGGACGTCAAGTTTGAGTACCTGGTGAGAACATTCATCCTCACGTCTGGTGTGTACACGTGCGGAGACGTCACGTCACGTGATGATGATGTTTGTGTTTCAGTCGTACTGTCTGAAGGTGAAGGAGATGGATGACGAGGAATACAGCTGTATCGTGAGTTCTCACCAGACGATGATGCTGTGCATGTGGTCGTGTTGTGTTGGATTTATTAGACAAAGCAGTTAAATACACTCATTTGGCAAAGTTTAAGAACGTATTTCCGTTGTGTTCCTTGATGTAATGCACAACTTCACTAGTACCTTTGGTGACCGGTGACCTTGGCAAATACAAGTTCCCCCAACATCCTGATACACACATACATCCATACATCATTCTAATCACCAACTTTTGACTTGGAAACTAAAACCAACTGCATATGAACATTCACAGGCAACGTATTCCACCCTTGAGTATTCTAAAGACCTGCCACCAAACCTACTTTTAACACGACATAATGTAATATCCTATAGTATTATAGTATGTTTCTCAGTTACCCTAGAGAAATAGGAACTAAAGCTCTTTTATTCTTTTTATGTCTTTAAAACAGAATTTATAATGAAGCACAGTATGACTTTTGACAACTTTTGTAGAGGTTTTTGTAATGATTGGAGCCGAAGTGATACGGTTGATAAAATTGATTTAGAAAATGAATTCATTCTGCTACACAACATCAAAAGAAATGCACAAGCCGTCTTTATTTTCATCTGAATGGGTCATGATGATGTCTGTGCGGTTGGATGATGATGGTCATGAGACTTACACAGAAGATGAAATGTCAGAATGATTCCTTGTGATGTTAACATATGAACACATCCAGAAAAGAATGTCTGATTCATAAAGAGATGATTTTATTACTGTTTAAGCGCGTAAGATACGTTAAGTAAACTGCAGTTTTATGTCTCAGAGATAGTAGGGTTAATGTGTGAGAATTGATTTGAATCAGAACATAGTCATAAAATATACCCTCTCTCTCTCTCTCAGGCTCTGGGCGATCCGCTGTACCGTGTCAGCACCGGTAACTATGAGTACCGTCTGGTTCTGCGCTGTCGTCAGGAAGCTCGCGCTCGATTCGCTAAGATGCGTAAAGACGTTCTGGAGAAGATCGAGCTGCTGGATCAGAAACACGGTGAGTTCAGATCCCCTTCACGCGTGACACCTGCGCTTCCGTGTCTCATCTGTGTCTCGTCTGTGTCTCGTCTGTGTCTGCAGTTCAGGACATCGTCTTCCAGCTGCAGCGCTTCGTCTCTGGGATGTCTCGTTACTATGACGACTGTTACGGCGTTCTGAAAGAGGCAGACGTGTTCCCCATCGAGGTGGATCTGTCCAGAACCATGATGAACTACGGCGGGCAGAACCTCTCGTACGAGGACGAGGAAGAGGAGGAGAACCGAGGAGCCGAAGATGATCTCCAGCAGACTGAGAACGGAGCGGAGAAACTCATCGACGATGAATGAATGAGTGAACCAATGAATGAGTAATTAAAGGAGTAGTTCACCCAAAATCAGTTATAGTCGTTTTTATTCCTACTATGGAAAGTGGGGACCATGTTTTGGGTGAACTACACCTATACACTAAATGAACGAGTGAACGAACGGCTGGTGAACGGGTGAATGAATGTGTTTGCTGTGGGGTTTAAAAGTTGACAAATATTGAAGTATTTGCATTATTTTGTTTGTAGTTAAAGCATTTCAAAGGGAAAGGACCAAAAATGTGATGAAGTCTTGACAGATTTCATGGCTTCATGTGTATTTGCACACGAGTGAGTTTCTGCCTTCTTCTTTATTTCTGTCACTTTAAACACCGGAGGAATATATTTTGATCTGCGTATGTCAGTGTTGATTCTGTTTCTGTTTTGGGTGTTTTGTGGTATTTTCTGGATTGTGTGGTGTGAGAGGGTTGTGGGTGTGTTACTGTCATGTGACTTCTGTATTCTTAAAGTTATCAAATGATGAAGGTGAAAAGAAGCATTATTTAAACGAGAGTAAAACGTTTGTGAAATCTGTTATATGCAAATGAAAATATAAATCTAACTTTATTGACTTTGAGAGTTGTTGTGGACAGAGATGATGGACTGAAGTGTGTGACAGACACACGAGCATCAGATGATATTACACACTCATGTGTGTCTGAATCAATTACACTTGTGTGACTTTATTTGAATGCCCGTTCTCTTTTCATGAAGGTCATTTGTGACTTTCATAATGAAGTGTGAAATCTGAATGTGGTTTATTTTTCTCTGTCAGATTTCACAGTTTCACTGCAGTCATCACGTGACCATTTTAACACAATAATTGAACATTTAACTCTCGATTTGTAGACTTGAGGTATAGAAGTAAACAGCAGACTTGGATAACTTAACAACTATATTTGAACTGAAATGAACCAGTTAGGCAAACGTTTTGAATACTCAACTTTATTTATATAGCGCTTTTACAATTTTCATTGTTACAATGAATAATCTGAGGACTCTTAGCTAACACTGACAGATCATTGCGCCTCAACTTCATTTGTTTGTTTTTAACAACAAACTCCTCTTTCCAGTAATCTGCCTCGTGTGGTGTATTACTAAATACACGCAAAGCGCGATTTGTACTGTTACTGCCTTGCCCACATTTATTAAGAAAAAGAAACACGTTAGTGTTGTTTAATTCGCACTTGTGTGTTGAGATGAAGCTCAAATAAATCAAACGAGCGTCATGAAACGATCCGCTTCCGCATATGACACGTCACGGTGCTGGAACAACTCTTATTGGACACGTTTATAAGCGCCTCAGCCCGACTCCTAGCATCATGTGCCCCAGTGGCCTAATGGATAAGGCACTGGCCTCCTAAGCCAGGGATTGTGGGTTCGAGTCCCATCTGGGGTGAAGATCTTTTAGTCTTTCCTTTGACTGATGTGATTTATTTCAGTGTGTGCGTCCGTCTTCACAGCGATCGCATTCACGATACAGTATCACGGTTTGATCGAGTGAAGAGTCTGGACTGTCGGATTTATTTTCTGTTTTTCTGCAGCTGCTCAACGGCGTCGCTGCAAACACAAACATGACGCACGTGCGTGTTTTTCTTCTCGTTTGCTGTGCTGTCGTCACCGCGCGTGGAGACAGTAAGTAAACGCTGACTTTATTTCGCCTTGAGTTTCATAAAGCTCATGTTTCATATAAACACCGATCAAATGGTGGCTCTGTGTTCAGCGCGTGTGACTGCTGAAGGGTTAAAATTACTTGTTTTTTGTTGTTGTTGTTTAACAGAGCTGCGTGTATTTTCCACTAATAATAATAATGAACGACAAAAAACTCACGTGATTCCGGACAGACTGAACCGCAACTAAAGGTGTGTTTGACTTCATACGGTGTTGCGCAGACCGAGCGGCGTGTAACACCCAAGTATCGCGAGAGTGCACCCTTTCAAGTGGTTCTCGCGATACTTTGGTATCATATCCGGTCTGCGCAGCGCCGTATGAAGTTAAATACAAAATAGCACAACACACGCGAGTTTAAACGATCCGTCAGTGCAAGATCTTAATAAAACAACAGAATTGTATACATTGGGGAAATTGCGAACAAATGAGTTGTTAGTGTTGAGATTTTTGTTTTGGTTTCATGGTCTCATCCTCAGTAAAGCTCCTCCTGTGGTAAAAACTGCAGTTAATTTGAGGAAGTATATAGTGGGATTATAAAGGAAACGGAGTCACGTGACCTCGACATAACACATTTATTTCTCATCAGAGTGTATTTCAGTTCTGTTTATTATATAGACTACAGTAAATAAGTCATAATTCAAGTGTTTCTGTGTGTTTGTGCTGTAGAGCTGTTAAAGGCCTCTGCATACTGGGACTCGACCCATAAGGCCGTTGTGCTGAAGCAAGGCGTTCTGGACCCTCAGAGCGATGCTTACGGTTACTATAACGACACGCTCTCCTCCTCCGGCTGGGGTGTGCTGGAGGTGCGAGCCGGACACGGACAGACCGCTGAACCTGATGATGTCACGCTCTACCTGGCCGGATATCTGGAGGGTTTCCTGACGGCGCCGTAAGTGTGTCACTTCTGGTCATCTTGTCTGGATCTTCGGTCATCATCCAGAAGCTGAATGGTGTTCTTTCTGTGGTTTTAGGGAGATTTACGATCATTATAGCAACATGTACCCACAGCTGATCAACAGCCCCAAAACACTGGTGGCGGTCAAGCGCTTCATGGCGTGAGTATTTCTCATCCTCAATCAGACGACGTGAATCTCCTCTCAGACAACATGGGTTTCGTTTATCTGTCAGGAAACAGGACGTTTGGTCCCGTCGGCAGGTGAAGCGGAACCGCACGGATCCGTTGTGGGTTCACACGGGTCTGATTCTGGCTCAGCTGGACGGACTGCAGGCCGGCGTGGCCGACTGGGCCAAACAACAGGGGAAGAAAGTGAGAAACGCCTTTAATAAAGTTTGCGAGCGAGCATCAGATCAGATGTTTCATATGTTCTTCTCTCTTCAGCCTCTGTCTCAGTTCAACATTCAGTTTCTGAACGCTGTTGGTGATCTTCTGGATCTGGTCCCGGCGCTGGTGCCCGGTGATGAATCCACACTGAATCAGTCCAAAACTCCCCGCATGGGTCACTGCTCGGCGCTCATTAAGGTGAAACGCGCCGCACACACTTCAGTGAATGTCACCGGAGGGTCTCATCTGCTCTGTTGTGTGTGTTTGGGTCGTTTCAGATGTTGCCGGGTTATGAGAATCTGTTGTTCGCTCACTCCAGCTGGTACACGTACGCCGCCACCATGCGCATCTACAAACACTGGGACTTTAAACTGAGTGAACCTCACACGGCTACTGGAAAACTGTCCTTCAGCAGCTATCCCGGTACACACACACACACACACGCACACACACACACATACACACACACACACACACACACACACACGTGACCTCACAGAAACAGACTGACTACCTGTATGCAGTGGACACTAGTTTTCTGTGTTTAACACAGCTGCTTAGCGTACGGGTGTCATGTTAATGCAGTATATAAATCAAATGTGTTTATGTTTTTCAATGAACCACTTCTTTCCAGGAAGTTGTTCTGGACCGGCGTCGTTTACATCATTCTTTCTAAAACTCATGCGCATCATCTGGTGCAAAATAAAAATGTCCAGTGTTCTATGTAATTTAAAGTCCCCGTGAACTGGAAGTTGCGATCGTTTTCACTTCCGTGTTTTGACATATATCCTAGT
Source organism: Triplophysa rosa (assembly GCF_024868665.1). Taxonomy (NCBI): domain Eukaryota; kingdom Metazoa; phylum Chordata; class Actinopteri; order Cypriniformes; family Nemacheilidae; genus Triplophysa; species Triplophysa rosa. The sequence goes on along the minus strand of NC_079896.1, from coordinate 15,875,182 downwards.
GAAATAGAATTTCGAATGATAAAAATAGTAGGCGTGGCTTTCGTCTTTCTCTGCGATTTGATTGGATGTATAAAAACAGCCGTTGCATTTTGAAATGGTGTTAACGGATGCTCCGCCCATTTAAGATGGATAGTCACTACTGGAAGGAAGTGCATTTTCAGATTTTAACTAAAGATTATGAGGGTAGATGAATTTTAAAAAGAGAACGACCCACATTGATCAACTATTTACAATAAACGCTGCAATATTTCATGAAAAAATAGGCATTGTCATTTTTTATTTCACTGGGACTTTAAATACTGTACATTTCAATGCTTTTGCAAGTTGCAAAAGTAAAATGAAAATTTGTCATCTGAACTGATACTTGAACCAGTACGGTCAAGCATCTTTAGGAAAATGATCATTTAAATGTTGTTTTCTTTAAATGCGTAGTTTAGCTTTTCTTTTTGTTTTATTGATACTTTAAATTGGTTTTATTTCTAAATATTACATTTCATGTTAATTGTAGTTTAATGTTCAGATTTTCTGATGTCATTTTATTGTTTATTGATATATAGGTTTTATTTCAGATTTAGTGTCGCTTTAGTTTTTATTTATTTAATTTTAGAGCCTTAAACTGATTTCAGTTTATTGCTAAAGCAACATCTCTCGTTTCTGTTGACTTTGTTTTTCCAATAATGTTCTCACTAATGAACAATTTTTTTTTAATTCAATGTGGATTTGGAAAATGCATTCTAAGATGACCTGTCAATCATGATGTCAGGGCGGGGTCAGTGTCTCCTGGTGTTGGAGACATGACATTCGCAGGGCGTTAAATTGACACACAGATCATGAACAGAGGAATGTGAGTGTTGTGTAAGTTCATCATGACTAAAGCTTAGTGTGTGTGTGTGTGTGTGTGTGTGTGTGTGTGTGGAGGTTTTCTGGTGTCTCTGGATGATTTCTATCTGCTGGGCAGCGGTTTGATGATGACTCAGACCACCAATAACGTCTTCAACACCTCCCTCTACTCTTACATCACTCCTGCCAGTCTGTTCGCCTGGCAGCGGGTTCGACTGGCACACGCGCTGGCACACACCGGCGAGGAGTGGGCACAGACCTTCTCTAGATTCAACTCGGGTGAGAAACACGTAATTGTAGAAAGTCAAATTGTAATGTATGTCAGAGGATTTTTGATGTGTTTGTTGTTGGAATGTTTCTGCTCTGGATGTGTGAATGTGATGGTGAATCTGTCCGTCAGGCACATATAATAATCAGTACATGATCGTGGACACGAGTCGAGTGAGTCTGGGCAGTAAACTGGAGGATGGAGCGCTGACGGTGGTGGAACAGATCCCTGGACTGGTGGAGTTTTCAGATCAGACGCAGACTCTGCGGAGAGGTCAGACACACTGTTTCATTGTGTAAAAGGGCCGATAACACGAGGAATCAAACTTCCTTTCAGCGTTTGACACAGTGTTGGGTGTAACTCGTTACTAAGTGATTAGTTACTGTAATTTAATTACTTTTCCCTTGAAAAAGTAAAGCAAGGGATTACTCGTTATTTTTATGTAATTTAATTAGTTACTTCTGATGTAATTAAACTAAATACTGAGTAATATATTTAATTGTGGAAAATTAAAGTACTCTTTATTTGTCCTGTAATTTAATACTTTGCCCTTGAAAAAGTAAAGCAAGGGATTACTCTTTATTTTTTCTGTAATTGAATTACTTTTTCTTTGAAAAAGTAAAGTAAGGGATTACTCTTATTTGTCCTGTAATTGAATTACTTTTCCCTTGAAAGAGTAAAGCAAGGGATTACTCTTTATTTTTTCTGTAATTGAATTAGTTACTAATTAATTAGTAACTAATGAAGGTTGATGTAGGATATAGAAAGTAATTAGTAATAAGTGATTAAATACTTCTTGGAGAGAGTCGTTTGAACTGTAATCTAATTTCACTATTGAAAATGTAATAAGTAATTTGTAATTAATAACTTTTTCAGAGTAACTTTCCCAACACTGGTTTGACACACACAAGAGATCATTAATGTTATCAAAGCTTAAAACGTTCTCCTGATCTTTTAAAAGACACGTTTATGTAAAAGTCGGAGCTGTTTGCAGGTTACTGGCCGTCATATAACGTGCCGTTTCACCGTAAGACTTACCTGCTGAGCGGCTACGAGCAGATGTGGAAGGCGTACGGCGATGACTTCTCTTACGACCTTTGCCCCCGCGCCAAGATCTTCCGTCGGGACCAGTCTTCAGTGAACAACATGACCTCCCTCAAACACATCATGAGATACAACGGTAACCGTAGCAACATCATCACCTCCCTTTCACTAACATCATTATGTGAGCTTTGAATCTCAAAATCTGTGATGTCTGTGAATCTGTGTTGGTTCAGATTATAAGAACGATCCGTACTCGGAGGGCGACCCGTGTAAATCCATCTGCTGTCGTAATGACCTGCGCGAGCATCACGCGAGTCCCGGAGGATGTTACGATACCAAGGTCAGAACGTCAACACCTCGCCGTGTTTATCGAACGCTGACGGTGAACTCACGGTCTTTCTGTCGGCAGGTGACGGATCTTCACATGGCTCAGGAGTTTGTGTCGGAGGCTCTGAATGGACCGACCACAGACGGCGGGCTTCCCGTCTTCTCCTGGGAGAAGTTTAACGGCACGTTACATCAGGGTCTTCCTCAACAATACAACTTCAGTTTCGTCAGCATGCAGCCGCAGCTCTTCAGACCCTGAAAAACACGTGAATCTGGTTGTGATGACGTCATGACATCTGCACGGAGATCTCTTCATGTCTGAGGACTTTTTTGTAGTCCCGTGAAAACTGTGAAGCTTCAGTATACTCAGTGAATTATCATTAAACTCTTCATGAATTTAATCATTTATCACTTTAATTTCCATTTTTAATCTGGACATTCAAAGAAAACTACAATAAAGAGCTGATAGACTTTAAACTAGATCAGATTTTCCTCGTGTGTTGAATCTGTTGGAATATTTCTATTATTGTAATAATCTCAGGTCACAGAGAATGAACGTTGCATCTGATCATATCTCAATGTTTCTCATTCACAATGTTTCTTATAGCTGTATTCTCAGCGATTGTCTTGAGATTAATGTGTCTGATGTGATGTACTGACGGATCTGAGCACTAAATAAATCAACAGAATTTCAAAGCATCTGTGATTGGATCCTTCTGAAGTCATGATGCTTGTATGAAGAGAAAATGACTTGACTTAGTTTACTCCGAATCAATGAATTGAATGAACCAGCCCTGATAGCACACATACATCTGGAAGACGTCTATTTGAAGTCTGCAAGACATATTCTTTTGATTGTTTGCTCATCTGTAATACGTCTCTGAGACGTCTGCTGTCAGATGTCATATAGACGTCTAGAAGATGTCTGTAAGATGTTTATAATTCAGAATGTGTGTAAAACAGCTCCTTCTAAGATGTTTAGCAGACGTCTTACAGACGTACCTGGCCTATCTTTTACAATTCTTGATAAACGCAACGAGTGATCGTATGAAATGACTGTAGACGTCTCATTCTGAGAGAACTTGACAAGAAATGTTTGAGCTCTACCGAGATCTCGGTCTTGAAGTGTGTGCTCTCAGTTTGAGACGTTTAGATCTCTTGAAACTGATGACACGCGTGAGATTTTTGCGGTCTGTGTGTTTTGTGTAAATGTGGATCACGAAGACGCTGAAATATCAGAACTCCAGAGTAGTTGCTTGTGATCTGAAGTTCATCGCAGGGTTATTTTTGCGTATTGTTTCATCCAGTCGTGTGTGATGAAGTTCTGCTGTATGTAGAGAAACAGATGTGTGTTTTTGCATGTGGTTGCACAGTTTCAAGATCCAACACACCAACTTTCCAAACTATCAATAGCACTGGGTTTGAAAACCTTTTATCCAGAGAGACTTCGATTACTATCAGTTTGTGTTCCATGAATATCAAACCTGTGACCTTTCTACTGACTGACAGGAAGAACTGAACACAGAACTGAATGTGTTATACCTCACATAAGTCATCATCTATTCTCTCTCACGTGGTTGTAAATCTGTGTTTGAGTCCTTCTTCTGTGAAACACAAAAGATATTTTGAGAAATGTCTCAAAACACACACCTGTGTGTTTCGTTCATACAAGGAAAGTCAATGGAGTTCAGTGTTGTTTGATTGTCGACATTCTTCAAAAGACCTTTGTGTTCTGATGAAGAAAGAAAGAAAGATATGACATGAGGATGAAGAAATGATGAGAGACACCATGTTTAGATGTTGTGCCTGTTTTCACAACTTTGATTTTCAGTTTAACTAAGACATTTCATGTAAATCTCTCTCTTCTGACTCTGTCTCTTTGTGTTTCTCTAGAGACTGAGTGATTCATTCTTTCCTACATCACAAATGAAGAAGTGAAACGTGTGCCTCTCACCTCCCCTGGTCTATCTCTCAGTCTTTGTTTCAGCGGTGTGGCAGGTAGTGCGTGTTGTGATGGAGAGAAGAGCATGTGCTCCTGGGTCTTTCTGGGATTCTTTACTCAAACACTGTATATCCAGTGAACCTGTCGGGCTGAGACCATCATCGGCCATCACTGGTGAGTGACCGTCACCTTCATCTCACGTTCAGCATTATGACTGGAGTCAGTGTAGAAGCACATTCGATCAGCAGCTGATGGTTGTGTGTGTTGTGTAGATGTTCCTGTGGCCATTGTGAAGCAGGTGTTGAGCAGCGGAGGTCCGGTCGAGCCGCGGCCCGCCGTCAGTCCCAGCGTTTGGATCTGTGTCGGTCTGGTGA